>NW_026099573.1:6440338-6478113 GCF_025091365.1 Daktulosphaira vitifoliae | reverse complement strand
TAATAGTCACATTATTTAAGAATTATTAATATAGCAATTTTCTTAACATAAACACTTTATAAAAATGTAAATTCCCATATATGATTTTCATGTATGAAAATACTTTTTCTTATATTACAAGGCATATGCAATAGTACCATCAGAAAAAAAAAACTAGAGATCTCAACTTCTATAAGTGAATAATTATACGTATAAACAGGTGATTATAGACATATTAATGTGAAAATACTCAAGTGGTATAGGAAAGTGTATATTATTTGGAAATATATGTCCCTGTGATAATTTATTTAGTTCTTATATGTAACGTAGTACGTAATCCATATATATATATATCATCATATATTATCAGTCTATCTCTATCGATCACGATCGGGTTAGATCAATTCGATCAACAAAGATAAATATACTAAAGCATCTATTTGCATGTATAGTATATGTATTACACATGAAACATTTAAGTATATTATACTTATGACATACCATAAGTACCTACGATAACATCACCTAGCTGTACGAAGTGAATAGAGAGGGTAAAGTATTAGCTATGAACATGTATAGATCATTAAGTATAGTTTTTAATATAAATACCCTATCTCAACACCTCGAAATGTATGATTTTAACTTGTACCATGGTATAACGAAATGCTATCTAGGAACGAGAAACATCGACCTTTCACCATATCCCCCCGGCCGTTTACACCGCCCGACCACCTATGACAGGGTAAACCTACATCATGTGGGTGGGTGAGGGGACTATGCCTTTCATCATATCCCCCTCCCGGTTGTTTACACCGCCCGTCCACCTAGGACAGGGTAAACCCACATCATGTGGGTGGGGGGACTATGGCTTTCACCATATACCAACAGCCGTTTACACCGCCCGTCTACCTATAGCAGGGTAAACCCACAACATGTGGGTTAGGGGGGTCCCAGCTCATACTTTACACAACTACTATTTTTTTTTTTCATATTATAGTACATTACATAAGCTTTAATTTAAGATATATAAAAGTGTCAGAATTTCCGGAAAACTTTAAAAAGATAAGTTGTCATTTTGAATCTTCCACTGTGAGCAGGTGAAGGGTCAGATTTTTAAAAAATATATACCAAAAGGNGAGCAGGTGAAGGGTCAGATTTTTAAAAAATATATACCAAAAGGTAGGTAAATACCTAATGTATCTATTTACAAAAATTGTTTCTATTCATTTATTTTTCAAAGAGTTTAAAGTAAAAAAACCCAGCACAGTGGGGCATAACATAGTTGGGTCAATTATAATGATATCTGACAGTGATTAAAATCACTAACATAAAAAACGCTTCGATACAAATCTTTAGATAATGTTTAATTTTTAAAAAATGGTGGATTATTCAAAAAGCTACATGTTCTGTTATTTCCTTATTTATATCCTGATTAAGATAAAGTTTGTCGAATGAAAAAGGGATATAAATATTATTTCTCATAAAAAAATTTCTTTAAAGTTGACTTTTGTGAAAGTTTATAAAAAAAAAATATTAATTTATTACCATAATTTTTAGCTCAATTTGCAAGTTTAAAATTGACATCAATAAATAGAAAACTTTATAATAATTAAAAAAATTGTATCGTTAAGATTAATATGCAGTCAGGAAATTTTATAATAACTATTTATAGTAAATTTATCATAAAAGTTCAATATATTTTTTTGCATTTTTATCGTAATAGATAACTTAGATAGAAATAATAGTAATCATTTCCTAGTAACTTTTGGTGTTAAAAAATATTCTACAATTGAAATTCAATGATTTACTTAAACTAAAATAACTAATCAAAAAAAAGTTTTTAAAAAGATCTAAAAATCCATTATTAATTCAGGAGAAACTAACAATCATTTTTTTTAGAAATTATTTATATAACAACATGTTACCAAAATATTTGGAATATTATAGTCTAGTAGTAGCGTACATAAATAGAGTAAAAAAATGATAAAATTACAAAGTAAAATGATTTAATTTTGCAATTGAAACCTATCATATCGAATTTTTTTCGTCAATAAATACTTTGAAAATATTATAAATGAATGATTTTAGTTGTCTGTATGGAGAACATGGGATAAGTAACTGTTTAATTAATAAATTAGAATTTTGTATCAATTTTTGAGGGTAATGTCTTCGACTAGATACGATTTGTGATCTTTTAATGTATTGTTCATCAAAATCAGTCCAGCGAGACCTGAGATTGAGCGTTCACAGACACAAAAAAGAAATTAATAAAAAAAACACATCAAAATTAATACCTTCTCAGCTTCGCATCGCAGCTAAAATATATACAGAATGAAACGGATTTTAAATGACAACTCATATAACTTACATTCTACATAACATTGTATACTTTTTTTTTTTTAATCAATTTTTACAATATAGAACTATATTTAAGTTTTTTATGTTATTTTTTGCAATTACAAAAAATATTTTAAAAATAAATTTTTTTTTAAGATTTTAAGATAACCATTTTATAAATAAGTTTTAAAGAAAAATTTTGATACTAAAAACTCTTATTTTAATTCAGTAGTTACGTTTATACACGAAAGCCACCTAATACTACAATCCCAATTATATCACATAACTAATTTTTCAGACATATCAGTACAAATTTATACTGTCCGATGATGTGTTTGGAATAACCTAATAAAATGTATAAATACATTTAATAAATTATATTAATATAAATTTTTTTTTGTAAAACAATATAATATTCCGTTTATAAAAATCTTTAGCTCTTAAGTTTTAAGTAACTAAACCTATATTTATTTTAAAAATAGATAAATAAAATGTGTAATATTTAGTTAGTCTGATTAAACTGTCAGGAACGTGTATACATTTTTTTTAAACCAGTAATGCAAATTGAAAAACTTATTTTAGCTTCGATGCGAAGCTGAGAAGGTATTAATTTTACTATGATGTGTTTTTTTTTTTTGTGTCTGTTACCACTTTTTCTCAGCTGGTTTTATACNTTTTTTTTTTTTTTTTGTCTCTTGCCACTTTTTCTCAGCTCTCAATGGACCGATTTCTTTCATAAGTACGTCAAAAGATCACAAATCGTATTTAGTTGGAGACATTACCCTTAAAAATTAAAAAAAAATTCCCTCGTTCCCCGAAAATGGGGGAAATATCCAAAAAAATTACAAATTTAAAAATCGATAAATTTTGTCATTTTTTTCACTTTTTTTCTTAAAACTTCCATAACTTTTTCAAAAATCAACAAATCAACATAATTATTTTTTAAAACTAAAACCTTAGATATTTCCCTTTCATTTGATATTATTTTTTTGAAAATTTAACACTTAACCTGCTCATGGAGGGGGATTTAAAATTGCAACTTTTTTACAAAAACTAAATTTTTCAACTTAATTTTTGAAAATGTTCCGGAAATACTGCGTCCTTCAAACATATATCAAATTAAAGCTTATTTTATGTAGTACAATATAAAAAAAAATTTGTCCTGACACTTTATCTTCTACATTTAAACGGCTGCCGTAGTTAAAAAAACACTATTTTTTGAAAAATGTATATATCAGCACAAATTTTTTTTTCTAAATACAATATAAGTACATCTTTCATTTGACATACTTTTTATTAAAATTGGACAAATCCCCTTTATATTGGGGGCGTTCAAAAATTGAAATATTGTAAAAAACATAGATCTTTTTCAACTGAACTTTTGAAAATGTTCCGGGAATACTGCGTCCTTTAAACATATATCAAATCAAAAATTATGTTATATACTATCAAATGAAAAAAAAATTTGTCCCGATGACCTATCTTCTATGCGCAAATGGCTACCGTATTCAAAAATAAGCTATTTTAACAAATTTTTTTTTTTAAATTAAACACTAGCTTTCTGAATAATCCACCATTTTTTAAAAATTAAACACTATCTACAGATTTGCATCGAAGCGTTTTTTATGATAGTTCTTTTAATCACTGTCAGATATCATCTATACTAGACCCAACTATGCCACGACCCCACTGTGCTGGGTTTTTAATTAAGTAAATATTATTTTGGGTTAAATGATGACAACTAAATTTTCTTAACGATATCATTATTATCCAACAAGTCACCCAAAAGACTTCTTGGTAATCCATATGCGTTTTTAAAACCATATTATAGTTTTATTAAAAAAAGAAATATAATATAACAAAGTTGTAAACTAATTTTAGCTATAATTATAATTATAGTTATCTATTTGGCATATTATAAAAATTAACACTTACAGAGAAAAATGTTAGACATTTTTTTTTTATGTGTCCTTACAGAATAGATAAGATCTTATCTATTCCGTGACGACATTTTTATTTCATGATATACGTTTCATACAGTTTCCTGTTTTAAATTGTGATCACAACTAATGGCATCAACGATGAGAAGTTATTATTAATCATTAGTTATAAGAAATGTTATATTTAATTTAATAGTTAATGTTGGTTAGACCTTTTTTACCTCTTAGAACATTTTACCGAGAAAAACTGCGTAAAAACTTCATGTGTATGGGTTTTATGGGTATTCAATTATGCCTAATTTTTATAAATTCTAAAAGATCGTTTTATTTATAATCCATAGTTATAGTTACAATAATTATTAAATATTGTATTTTTTTAATATAACATTTATTGTAGTATTTTAACTGAAGTTAAGACATGATTTATAACTATTATTTTATGTGTATTATTAGAAGATAATCATTCAAGTTGAAAATGTACTCAGCAAAATAATTCTAAAATTTCATATTTAATTTATTATTAAAGATGGCGTCCATGACTATATTTGAAATTGAATCTAAAATGGCTGGTAAAGTTATTGGTCGTTGTGGAGAAAGAATCTCTAGTATACAACAAGATAGTGGGGCTACTGTTAAAATATTAGACAGTGAGTCTCCAAACTTACGTAAAGTAAAGCTGACAGGTACTGAAGAACAACAGTCAATTGCAAAAAACCTTGTAGAATCTATTACAGGTAAAATTTTTTCATTAAAAATTATACCAGTGTCTTCTTTACCTAAAAATAGACAGTATAAAAGCTCTGAAGCCACAACTTCAGAACTAGAACCTCAAATACCTTTAAAAATAGTATCACACACCCGTAGAACAAAACCCAAAAGAAGTGAACGTAAACCTTCACCTCCTGAGAGGATTTTTCTCTCTGAAGAAGTTTGGACTGAGATTCGTCGTGAAAATGAAGAAAGAGAGCGTAAAAAACTAGAGACTTTACCCAAAATTATAAAAGAATTTTATGTTGAACACAGTGATATAAAAAATATTAGCGACAAGGAAGTTGAAGAATTTAGACTTGCTAAAAATAATATAATGGTAAAATATGTAAAAGATGATCATGGACTCATTCCTAAACCTGTTAAATATTTTGAACATGCTTTCCATAATTATCCAGAGATAATGAAACAAATTAATAAACAAAAATTTAATGAACCAACACCAGTACAATGTCAGGCATGGCCTATTATTATGAGTGGGTATGATTTGATAGCTATAGCACAAACAGGTACTGGTAAAACATTAGCTTTTATTTTACCAGCTTTAATACATCTTGAACGACAACCCATTCCAAAAAATAAATATATTGGTCCATCAATATTAATATTAGCTCCAACTAGAGAACTTGTACTTCAAATAGAACATGAAGTAAAAAAGTATACTTACAATGGAATTAATGTTGTTAGCATTTATGGTGGTGCCAGTGCAGAAACTCAAACTCATAATTTAGAACATAAAAAACCTGAGATCATTGTGGCTACGCCTGGGAGATTAAATGATTTTTTATGTACTCAAACAGTTGATATTTCTCATGTTTCATATTTAGTTTTGGATGAAGCAGATCGTATGCTTGACATGGGTTTTGAATGTCAAATTCAAACTGCTTTAATGTACGTAAGATCTGATAGGCAAACAATCTTAACTAGTGCCACTTGGCCAATCGGAGTGAAATGTCTAGTTGATAAATACACAATTAATCCTTTACATGTAACAATTGGAACATTTGATTTGACTACCGTTAATACTGTGAAACAAGAAATTATCATAATTAATGAGAATAAAAAAGATCAATGGTTATTGAATTTTATGAAAAGGTTATCAGGTGATGACAAAATTATAATTTTTATGCGGACAAAAGTATCAGTGGATCTTTTGTATGACAAGTTATGTAAAAGAAATGTAAAATGCCGGTACTAATATTATAATTGTTTTATTAATTTTATAATTTATTTATTAGTAATAGTTTTTTTTAGATGTATACATGGAGGCAGAGAACAAATTGAAAGGGAAAGAGCTGTAAAAGACATGCGGACAAATAAAGTATCTGTTTTAGTTGCCACTGATGTAGCATCCAGAGGATTGGATATTCATAATATAACTTTGGTTATTAATTATGATTTTCCAACTAACATTGAGGAGTATGTACACAGAGTAGGTCGTACTGGCCGAGCTGGTAAAACAGGATCTGCAATAACATTGTTTACTAAAAATGATGCACATAGTGCAACTGAGCTCATTGATATATTAATAAAATCAGGTCAAACTGTACCCGAGGAATTACATAAATTAGAAAAAATGTATACAGAAAGTTTAAAAACCCAAGATTTTGAATGATGATTTAATTTTGAATTTAAAATTATTTTTATAAAAATCTTTAAGTATTTTAACTTTCATTTTTCTCTTTTATATTTTTCTTCATAGTATGTAAACACTTAATTATGAAATTAACTAATAACTATATCAAAAGAGTGAATTTACTATTAAATTGTACTCAAAATATTGTAAAAATAATTATTTATTATTTTTGTTTATATATGTTACAAACATATAAATTAAGATTAACTTTAAAATATACCAATAATAGATTATAAAATACAATATTTCTATAATACTTACAAGTTTATAAAAAAATTAAAGATAATATTTACCCTCATTTACTCAATAAAAATAATAAAAAACTATATTACCTATAACAAAATAAATAAAATAGTTTAAGTAATGAATCTTCAGATAATATTTATAATAAAATTATATTACTTAAAATAATTTTTTTTTTTTTTTTAAGGGTTTTTATTCTTACCTTCAAACTTACTAATATACTACTATAACGAAGCACAGCCCTTGTAACAACAAATATTTGTATATGTATACAAATTATACTTGTATAATTTGAATTTACAATAATAAATAATACTTAAATTACTAAATGTTCCATAATGGTCATCAATATAAAAAAATCAATAATAAAAAGATGCTTTAAAGATTTTCTGTTTTTTCTGACTTAGTTGGAAACAAAATATTTAGAGTTTTCAGTCCAAATTCTACACCCAGGAAACAAGCAGCATTTGCTGGAAATGCTCTAAGCATGACTGGTGTAACTCCAGAATATAAAGCTCTCAGTCCTTCTTCTCTATATAATCTTAGGAATACATCTCTTACACCTCTTGGATACATATTTTCTGGCGCTAAAATTAATAAATATTATATAAATAATTTAATAGCCAAAAGGAATAAGAGAGAAAGTAATACCCCAACTTTTTCAAAGTACATAAATAATACTAATCAAAAATACAGTATTGGAAAAATTTTTTCTGATATTGTTTTATTATATATTATATATTAATTTGTTCATGTATGAATAATTAAATGATTTTTAAGTCCATTTCTTATCCCTTATAATTATAAAAAAATTTTTTTGAATGGCAACATACATATTTGAACAAGTAGATCAAAAGTTGTCAAAATTTTAAAATATAGACTAGAGGTAAAGTGCAGGTTAAGCTGTTTTTATCATTAGGCATTTCTCTGCTACAGTACACATCTGACCCAGGTATAAAAACATATATATTTTATAAGTTAGTTAAATATGTATAATACCATTAAAAAAATAAAAAACCTTTATAACAGATAAAAAATATATTTAATTACTTATACATAAAATATTATAAGATGTTGATACAATAATAGAGACACAATACAGATATATAATTAGAGTTGTCAGATTTCAATTAAAAAAATATTGTTAATAGTCAACACTGCATATAACTATCCATGTAAAACAACCAAGTGTAAATGTTTTTTGTAATGAATTACAAAAGTTTAAAAATGTTTATACTTGACTAGACCATTTTTTAAGTATATTTTAGTATTTAATAAAAAAAAATATGTATAGTAATCATACATATTTATGAAGTCTGTATTACATGAAAGTTTTCAAAATTACCATATTAAAACACATAATAAATATATATTTTATTTGATTAAATATTTATAAAAATGATCAGTTTTACATTAAGGTATTTAAAAATTGTTGAATTGTTTAATAATTAATAACTGAGTCAATAGTTCAAGATCAAGTAGGTTTAATAGTTGAGGGAGATTTTTAGTAGTGAGCCGGTTAATCTTATGTAGTTTGTGTTTTAAAGTAATTTTTTTGGGGGGGATGGGTTAGATAACAGTATTTGTATAGGTTGTTTTATAGATTGGCATTATTTTAACTTTTTTTTTGTAAACAAAATACACTGTAATTTAGCGAAAGAAAAATAAAAACGCAGATATGTTTGCCAAATTCTATGCTGAACAAAGGATATTTGCATCATTATCATATATTATTGATTTCACTTGATAGAAAATTGTTTTTGTTGTACCATTGATGGCTATGAAGAAAAGTAATTGAAACTATTTATTCTTTCGGATTTAAATTTTTCTCCATTTATCATAAACTACTCAATTATTCGCAAAATAAATACAGAATTGAAATAAAAATTGATATTATTTAGTTGCATATCCCGGCATTTATTGATTTTAGAACTATTAATTACTTTTTAACATCACCCCTTATAACTTATAAAGATGTGAACTTTATATTTTTAAATGGCAGCATACATATTTCTATTTAATAAAATAGGAAATGATCTACCTAAGGTAATGATGGGTTGATTACAACTTTTGAAACAGTACTTCATGAGTTATGATGATTTTAAAAAATAGACTAAGTGAGAGACACATGTATGACAATTTCTAAAATTAGACATTTCTCAGCACCACTCCTAGCCATGTATAGAAATATTAATAACTTCTGAAGTACTGGTCCAAATGTTATAGATATGTCATTTCCTACAGTTTTTTAGTGATCAATTCTCCTTCCTCTAAAATATATATTTTTTATTGATCTAGAACATGAATAACTAGAATATTAGGCTGCTTCTTTTTTCAAATTGTGTATAGTTTCTTTATATTTGATATTAACTCCCTCTAGAATTCATTTTTTATTGTGTTTACTAAATAATGTACTTTAGCTTTATATATTTTTTAGTCCAATGAAATAATTTACATTATATGATATTTTAAATGTTTGAAAAGCTTTATTTTCTGTTTTGATTGGTAGTTTTATTTCAATGTTCTTACCCTGTTCTTGTTTTAGTTTTGCCTATAGCTATATTTACTGTATTTATAATAGCATCGGTATTACTTGAGGTTATTTCTGTAGTAGTTCAAAATTGGTTTTTACTAATAGTCAGAAATACCAGTCAGATAATTTGAGATTCNATAGAAATATTAATAACTTCTGAAGTACTGGTCCAAATGTTATAGATATGTCATTTCCTACAGTTTTTTAGTGATCAATTCTCCTTCCTCTAAAATATATATTTTTTATTGATCTAGAACATGAATAACTAGAATATTAGGCTGCTTCTTTTTTCAAATTGTGTATAGTTTCTTTATATTTGATATTAACTCCCTCTAGAATTCATTTTTTATTGTGTTTACTAAATAATGTACTTTAGCTTTATATATTTTTTAGTCCAATGAAATAATTTACATTATATTAACTATTATAAAAACTATTCGAATATATTGTGTAACTATCAAATATTTTTACTATTCTAATAGATTTTGAATGACTATCAAATAATTTGAATAGTAGACAATTATCAAATAATTTGAATAGTGGACAACTATCGAATAGTTACTATTCGATATTTCCCATCACTAGTTACAACCTTTTAGTAAAAAGGGTTTTTTTTTTGTTTTATGCTCGAGGTTAATTTAATGTTAATAAAGTTAATCTATTTAATGCACATGGAATATAAAAGAATATGTATATTATGTATTTTATTATATATTTATGATAATGAGATTTAAAAACTTGATATTATTCCAAGAAAAAAAAGGAATTTTCTTTTAGATCCTTATAAAAAAAATCCATACATTTGTGGCAAAATCCAAATCCTAATAATTAAGACCTGGATTAGTAAGCGTTTATTAAACTTTTGTTTCAATCATCCTGAATACATAAAGAATTGGGCCACAAGAAAGCTGTCTGCCTAAGATGTGTACTATATTATACACTTCAAATAAATTTGCTCAACTTGGATACAATAGAAGTATTTCTAACAACTTTTACAAATATATAATTAACTTATATCTACTAATAAGATATAAAATAAAAAAATATAACAATTTCAAATCTAACCTGTTTGCAAACGACTTTTAAGGACATCAGGTGGCATAGCTACTAACCAGTTCAATATTCCAGCCATACCACCAGCAAATATAGTATTCAACATGTTTATATTATTCCCACTTTTTTCTTTTTGATAATTTACTAATAATTCATAAGTCATAAAATATACACCACATGCTGGAATATCTGAAATATATAAATTATTAAATAAATAAAATATATTTCATCCATTTATTTGAAATAAAAAAGGTTAGAATATCTTTTATGATAATAATATAAAGAAAAAAGTAAAAATAATAGGTCTAAGTAAAGTAAAGTATATGTTAAAAAGTAAAGACAATTTAAGCATTTTAAGGTATACACATTTATAGGATTATATCTGAAAATAATTTGCTAGGTATTATTTCTTCATTATTTATTTGTCTTAACAAAATTAATTAATTTTAATAAATAAATTGATTATAAGATATTTTTTTATAGTTGAATATAATAAGTTGTTTGAATAAAATAAAGAAAATTCTTAAACTGTAAAAAAATAAATATTTAATTTTTTTTTATGATAAAACATTTTTTTTTTATCTTAAAAGAGATTGACTAGCCTAAAATTCTATGAACAGTAAAACTCCCACAAAAACTATCAGTTCCTGTTAGAATGGCAGGAAGAAACTTCTACAGTTTGATAATGTTTTTACATAGATGTAGATAGGAAATTTAATTTAAAATAGTGTTGAAAATAATACAAGTTTATTAAAATTTTATAAAGACAACAGAATAATAAACTAAATATTTTACAAATATATTTACATAAAAATGTTGTTAAATAAAAAAAAATTTCATAAGATTTACTATTTGCTTTGTATCTTGAATGTTTCATTTACCGATTCTGAGGTAAAATATATGTTAAATAATTATGACACTAAAATATTAATAGTTCATGATTTTCATGTTTAACTTTAAGTTTAAAAATTTTTTTATGTTCATAATTTGATAACATTTTAATTTATTTAAAAAATGATACTTTTTATCTGAATGAGTTATTAATATTTTATAACACATTTATAAAACCAATAAATTCCATACAAATTTGAAATATTTATAAAAAAGTTTTTTAAAAAAATAAATGTCATGAATGGAAATAAGTTGTTATTTGACATTTACATTCACTTTTTTAAAAAATATTGACATTGTAACTTAAGTGTTCCTTAAATTATATATATATATACATACATCTTTAATTCAAAAAAATATTTTTCTCCAATTAATTTTAGTTTAATTCAGAGTCAACTGTTTTTATTTTTATAGAAAGATTTTAAAAAAATAGGGAATATAAGATGGGATACGGCATGTCCAAGAGCATGTTCATGTGGACTTACTCCTTTTATTGAATTGCCCATTTCTAAATGGATACATTTTGGACTTGGACCTGAAGAAAAATCGTTCTCAACTATTATGGATAATGATTCAAATAATAAAGTAATATTTTGTATCATCATGTTAACATTACATACATTTGTATAGTAAAAAAAATATAGGGTATTAAGGAAAATGAAACTATTACAAGTTACCCACATATATGACAATTTTTGACTAGTTAAGGTTATTTTAGAAAAAAAATGTTCAGATTTGAAAAATTTAATTTATAGTATATTAATTTCCAAATGTTTTCTTTACCTGAACCATTGGATTAATAAATATTTGGTTTTCTTTATGTAATCTCTATGTAATAGTATTAAATATAGAAAGTATACAGGGTATATTTTTATAATAACCCTCTTAATTACTCACAATAAATATAATTTGAATATTTTTAGTTGTTTATTATTCTTGAATTGTAGTAAAAAAAAAAAAAAATTAAAATTAAATTAATTTTGTAAGTAATTGAGTAGGTTATGATAAAAAAATCACCCTATATACATTCAATGATAAATGTTATAATTTTAGAATTAATTATGATGATTAAAGTTATATTATTAATTTTAGGTAATTAATGAGAAAAAATATGTACCATTTACACCAGAGAGTTTCCATTCATTAAAAACTACATTATGTATTTTTATAAATGTTACCAAACCAAAAGAATTTCTCCATTCTTTACCAAATGACACAGAAGTAAGATAACCATAAATGAAATAAAATTTTTGATTTAAAATTAAAATTTTTGAGAATATTACTAATACCTATAACTAGGGTACAGGGTATAAATTTTGTTTAAGCTATTTTTTAAAGGTCACAAATTTGTGTAAGTTTGTCATATAGTAGTAATAGTATATAGAACACAGAAATATTTTTTGTTTTAAAAGGATAAACCCCCTAATACTATAATATCAACATATTACCAAGTTCTAAAGTCAATAAATAAAAATTTTACTGGCTGATGGCAAAATTGGAATAACTTAAAAAAATGAATAAATCCACATCCTATCTATATAATAAATTTAATAAAATATTCAATATTTTTAATTTTACCATATAATAAAACATGTTTAATCTAGTTAACACATTTTTTTTTTTCATAATGTATCCATATAAAAAACTCTCTTTAAATTATTTTTAATGGTTTTTAATATTTTGCAGGCATTAATACTTTATCAAAGTATAGATTCAAGAATCATAACTTTGACAGGCAATGAATGGCAATTACCAGCATTAATAGTGATGGATATTCATGGAGTAAAAAACAAATTACATATAACAGATGAAATATTTGAAACATTGAAAAGCATGAGATATTTAAGCCTTGAAAATGTTTCACTTGACAAATTAATTTTAGATTCTAATCAACCAAAGCCATCAATGAATTCAAAAATGTACAAAAATGAAAATTTGTATGCGTATAATGAATTAGTACCACTATTATCAGTTGAGAAAAGTCAGATAGATATCGAAAACTCTTCTATAATAAAAAATACTTTGATATTTTTACAACCCAAGGATGCTGAAATATTACCATATAGAATGTACAAGAAACAACAACAAACAGAAGGTAAAACAAATAAAAAAATCCATAACTCATTTACAGTTAAAAATAATATATCATTTCTAAGAATAGTCAACTGCGGTTTACATAATATATCTTGGGATCTATTTGATGGGTTTCATTCTCTAGAGACACTAATATTGGATCATAATGGAATTGAGTTTATACCTGACTTCACATTCTATGGTGCTAAATCATTAAAGAGTCTATCATTGGCTGATAACAAGATTAACCACATGCAAACTACAGGATTAGGTGGACTACTTGATCTGAAATATCTAAACTTAAAAAACAATGAATTAACATATTTATCAGAAACAACTTTTCCACCACTACCAAGACTACAGATAGCTGACTTAAAAGGAAACCCAGTAATAACAGTTTTTCCACATACATTTGAAGTATTGAATTCTACTAAAGAACTCACATTAGGGTCTTCAGAAGTTCAGTTAAATCTAGCTTCAAATTCATTCATTGGTCTTGACTCATTAGAAAAACTTTGTTTGAACAATATCAATATTAACACATTTGAAAGGCCCTTGTTAGGCGGACTTATTAACTTAGTTGAATTAAAAATTGAAGGGATAATAAAACACATAGCATTTGATGCATTTGTTGAAGTACCCAATATTAAGCATCTAGTGCTCCGCAACTGTTCTATAAAATCAATATCCATGGATTCATTTTACGGATTGTATAAATTGGAACATTTAGATTTATCATACAATCAAATTGAAGAACTTCCTCCAGGCTTATTTGATCAACAATTTTCATTAAAAGAAATAATCATGAACAACAATAAGTTAACCAACATACCAGATGGAGTTTTTAAAACAATGTCAAGAATAAATATCATAAGCTTAGATAATAATCCTTTGCATTGTTCATGCTACATGAAATCTTGGGATACATCATTAATGGCCAAAAAAATACAACAAGTCAATAAACGAGTTTGCAAATGGGATCGTAATGAAAAAGGATACAGTTGTTCATTTAAAAAAATTAAAACTTATGTTTACAGTAAAAAATCAGAACCCATTTGTTTTAGTCCAGAAAAATTTAAAGGTAAAACAGTATCTCATGTACTCAGGAAGTATTTAAATTGTGATAAAAAACCTATAAATAAATACAGAAGTAGTTATATGAAAAAAAAATATATAGAATATAAAGAAAAATACTACTTAAGCCCACAAGATACTAATCTAGATAATAATAATACCAATAAAATAGAACAAATTAACTTTGTAACAACAAACATTAAAAAAAATGATGCACACAAAGAATATGACCACATAGTAGAAAGTACTAGTAAGACTTCAACAGAACAAAATTTAAAAAATATTAACATATTTGATGATAAATTTAATAAATCAGTTCAACTAAATAATGGTACTTTTATAAGTAAAGAGGAGATTTCAAAAAATGAACTTAAAATCGCACCATTTATATAATTTTTATTAATCATAAAAAATGAAAATTTTTATTTGTAATTTTTTTATAAATAGAGTAATATATACTAAAATGTTTATGAGCTTTAAGTTAATTTTTACTAATATATCTTTCATAAAGAATAACATTGTATTAATTATAGTTAAAATAAGAAAAATTAATACCTCTAAGTAAAGTGGCACATGTACCCTTGTACAAACTTTTAACACCTCCTTCAGAGTACAGTTTCTTTATTACACTGATAGGTCCCTTATATTTTTGATTTCCACTTTCTTGAATCTGTAAAATACATTTTATGCGTTCTCCAGGAACCATTATAATTGCAGTAAATATACCAGAAAATGAACCAGCACAAAACAGCTGTGGTGGAGTCAATGTTTCGCTATTAGAAGCAAATATTTTTTTACCAAGTCCAAAGCCTAAAAAACTGATTGCAAATATTGGAGCCACTCCTGTAATTGGAGCACCCATGCCTGTCAAAATTGAAATAGTAATTTAATATTTTAAAACATAAGTATATTTTTATATAAGACTAAAATTTTAAATAGCTTTATGGTAAACCATAAATAACATAAAAATTATTTGTGTCACTTTCAAGAAACCTAAGCCCCTGACAATTAATTATTGATAGATATAGACAAAAGCATAAAAACGACTCAATTTGGATATTACTTGATATCTAAATAAATACAATATTGAAAAAACTTTTTAAAAATTTATTTTAGTTACACATATTTCTTGATTTATTAGCTATCAATTATTTTTTAGGATCATCTCTTATAATGTATAGGAGTGTCAACTATATTATCTAAAAGTTAACATACATATTTAATTAAATTATAAAACAGAAAATAATCTAATTAAGAAAATGACTGGTCGCTAACAGGTTTGGAACTAGTATTTCAGAAGTTAATAACAATTCAAAAGTCAAACCTTTCAATCAATGTTTAAAATATCAGTACCTTTATACAATCCAAGAAAACCTTCCCTTTTCACAGTCTTAACTGCACAGTCCCATGCACCAGTATACATTGGTGTTTGACCTGGTTGTACTGATGGCATGGTTTGTAATCTTACCTAGTAAATTGATAGAGTAAGTAAATAATTAAATATAGAAATAATTACAATAAAAATATTTCATAGTTATTGTAAGTTTTTTAAATTATAACTCTGAATTTATTAATAATTTCATAATTGAAATAATAACATATTAAGTCCAGCAATTTTACAAATAGAAAACCAAATTATTTGTTCCTCAAGAGTTCCTACTATTTTTCAAAATGGTATTTTAAATTTTTGGCAAAAGAGATATACAAGAGTATGGAAATTATAGAGACATAAAGCTAATGAGTAGTAGAATGAAAAATTGGGGAAAGATAATAAACAAAAGAATAAGAGAAGAAATGTCAATAACAAAAAAAAAATTTGGTTTTTTTCCTGGAAAGTCAAGATGAAGCCAGTTTTTTGTGTAAGATAACTAATAGAAAAGTATAGGGGAAAAAAGAAAACTCTGTGTATGGTATTTAAAGATTTGGAGAAAGCATGTGATAGAGTACCAAGAGAGATTCTAAAGTGAGCATTAACAAGAATAGGAGTCCCAAAAAGGTACATTAATATAATAGAGGATATGTACAATGACATTTGTATCAGAATAAGGTGTGGGAGGAGTAACAGAAGGTTTTATGATAAGAATAGGAGTGCACCAAGGTTCTACTTTAAGCCTTTACTTATTTTCATGCTGTTCGTTGAAGATATAGTGTTAATAGGAGAAAATAGAGAGGAAATTAATGAAAGGCTAGAGGTATGAAGTTCAGCTCTTGAACGAAAGGAATTAAAAATAGAGTCAATTGTGAATAAGTTGAGAGAAAATAGACTTAGATTGTTTGGTCATGTTAGGAGGAGACAAGAATTGGAAGTTTTAAAAACAGTTATAGAAATGAATGTTGAAGGAAGAAGAGGTAAATGAAGATTAAAAAAGGAGATGGAGGGATGTTATTGAATGTGATATGCGAGGACGGTTGATATGGGAGATTGTGTCAAGTGGAAGTTTAGGATAAGGGTGGCTGACCCCAAATAGTTGACATAAAGACTAGTAAAAAGAAGATGTATCTTCCTCTTCTTCCTCGCCTTAATCCCAACTACTTGGGGTTGGCCACCCTTATCCTAAACTTCCACTTGACTTGATGTCCCACATCATCTACGCTCACATCCGTGGAAGTATTCTTATCCCCTATCCACAGGGAAAAGTGAAAAGAAGATGTATAAAACTTTAAATTAAAAAAAATACATGATTAATTTACAGCTAATAATTTAAAAATAATACGAAATTATTTATAGAGTACTTTTGAATATGGTTAAATAAAAAAAGACAGTTCCTATTATAAAATACTTAGAGAATTTAAGATAAAACTCAAGTAGAGCCTAAAAAATTAACACTAATTAAATTCATAAATTACTTAAAACTACATAAAAATTACAATATCAATTACATAAAATACCTTAAAAAAAGTATTAACTTGATTATTATTTATAAATATTTTACTTTCGGTAGATTATATTAGAGTATATATTAACAATTGATTAATAGTTAAGAACAGAAATGTTTTTAATTAAAATATAGTATACTACATTTGAATTATCATACTTTAAGAGTATCCAGTGGATGGCCAGTTAATACTGTACAGATGCCACCAAAACCTCCAGAAATAAAATATTTGATTGGATCAGGTTTACCTTCGGTCGACATGGTACTATAACTGATACAACTTACTATTAAACGTATTAAGTAATAATTTAGACTAAAATATAATAATACAATTATATACCTAAAGAATCTAAATAAAATGTTTATTTAACAGGTCGATTCTGAATTAATTATTTTTATCAATCATTATTTCAATGACTTATCATTTTGTATTATCAAAGATATGATAAAACCAGATGATACTATTCGGATTAACTGAGGACTAGAATTTGTCTTAATGCAAATAACTTATCTTTTCGTTGTCTTATACATAAAATTTGGCTTCGTCGTTAACTTACCAGGCATCAATCCTAACTGGTTTTCAGATACCGATGTCAAAATTATACTTGAACAATTTAAATTAGTATTACAAATAATTTCTATTGAAATAATTTTCAGTGAAAACTATTCATTATTATAAAGTTTCATTTTAATTACAAAAATTCTTGAATTATTTTGTAGAAGTATATATAATAATTACTATATATTATTTAGCAAAACAATTTGTTACATTAATAAGTTTGATAAAAATAATATATTATTTTTATTATTATTATAATTTATTTACATTTTATACATGTCAATATTTCTTAAAGCGTTATGTAAAAAATTATTTATTCTTAGCTTATTTTCATGTAAAAAAAGTTATTAATAATTCAAAGTATATAAATTTTTTATAGCTCAAAATATTCTATTTCAGTACAAAAATTTACAGGTGTGTATATTCATATAAGGGATGTGTCATAAATCTGAATTTTGTATAAATCATAATTATTCGGGAAAAGTGTTATACAATTAGTGAACAAATAGTATTCTATATAATAATTGAACCAACTAAATATTAAGAAAAATATCAGTGATTATTTCTTGTTAATCTTTATAAGAATGTCGCCACATACACAGATGACAAAAAAATTTCCAATCGTACACAGCCTCAGCTTTACGAACCATCAAATCTGGGTTCTTACTAAGTGGAAGTAAGGAGACAAACAGATCAACAGCCTCAGCCGACCGTCCGAAACCAGCTAGCACGTCTACTTTACAAAGAGCCTTCAGACCGGTTAAACGGTACTGTTCTTTAAATGTACTGCCAACAAATTCTAACCGAGCAACAGCTGTCCGAAAACATTCGCGGTGTTCTTTCCAAAGACCTAATGCAACGCCATCCCTTCGGCCGTCACCATGCTCATCATCTATTAAGTATTCCGGGTTTCTATCTTCTTCAGGCATTAATGTTTTTCGACTAATTCGAACTATTTTAGTGCCAAACGCTCTTTCATAGTCTAATGCCATAGCTGGTAAATCTGTGTCTGAAAGACTACGCTGAATTGTCTGACGCAATCCTCGCTGACCCGTCGACCAGTTAATAATTTCTAACCTTTCGTTACCGTTTAATCGATCGACATTGTCTGAAAATCTAGTTTCCACATTTCCACAATAATTTTTGTCATCGCCTGTTTCATTATCCTTAGTTTTTCCATTATTATTGCTGACAATTTCGGAGAACTTATATTTTATAGAGTCATCATTTGTTGATGTTGTCGCTATAATTTTATTAGTACTTTCGGTATTATGTTTGATGTCTTCTAAGCACTGTAACAACGAATACCATTTTTTCAATTCTTGGCTAGCATACTCAATAGATTGAGCCAATAATTGTGGATCCAAATTCGTACGATTTTTTCGAAAAACGTTTCTAAAAAATCGCTTAAACTTATCTGATGTACCTAGAGTTTCAGTTGATCGCAATCTATTTCTACTTGACACGACAAGCGGCCTGTCCAAGTTGATGTGATCTATAAACTTTCTTACTCTGCGCTTTGCTAGTCGTTCATGTCTCGCTACTGATACTGCAGGAGATGGACAGACAAATGGATATCCTGGTCTTAGACCAAGTCGTGGTGGTGGAAGATTCGGAATTTTTTCAATCGAATCGAACCACTTTTTACATTTCCACAGATCTTCAGCGGAGCATCGACATTGTAAAGTACCATTTTGAGCATAACTACTTTGTGTTGAAAATGACGGTTCCGTTTCTTGCGTCGATGACCAAGAAATAGGTTTCTTTTCTCGGATAAGCCTTCTAGTATACTTATAAAACGAAAAACGTTTAGATTTTCTTTTAGGAAAATTCTTGCGTTTATCCATAACTACTGCTGTAGTTGAAGATTTTAGTGATTCGTCAACACTATTACTACAAACTTGATTGCTTTCACAAAATTTTAATAGCTCGTTTTTAATTTCTCTATCCGTTTTTGACTTGTTGTTGATCAATGAAATTTTTTCATCCGTTTCTAATTGACTACCGTCATCTTCTTCCCAGCAATCAAAACACGATCTGATAATTTGCTGTTGGTATTTTTTCCAATCTTCAACAGTTGTTAATTGAGATAGACCAAGAATTGTCGAATCCGATTCGTGTCGTTCGAAAAGTTTGCTACCAATTTCATTTACAAAAACGCATTTTTCCATAATATTTGTAAATGGTATTTTTAAATTGAAATAGTTAGAAATATTAAAATAAGATTAATAGCAGGAGTTTTAATTCATAATATCAATAAAAATTGACTCATTATTAAATAAATTTTAGCGTCTAGAAAATAATTTAATGGTATTATGCACCAAACCATTCGTCTTTAACTTTTTATCAAGATATTTAGGAGTTTTAGACAAATTAAATTTATCATCTTCTTGAGTAGTCACCATAAAATACGTCCATTTTGAATCAATTTGCCAATTTTTATTATCTGATCTTGGGGACTTGACAAAGACCCTCTTATTTATCAATAATTCTTTTCTAGTATTGATACATTTGTAACTTGGCTTAATAGATGATAAGTTTAATTGTGTAATTCTCTTTTGGAAGTTAAATTTATTGACTGTAAAGTTATTACTTTTTAAATTATGAACTTCATTAGATACTGAAGATGGTACACTTTGTTCTTCGAAGGTTTTATTGATCTTTTGAAGCGCTTCTAAGCAACTAATTGTATTTTTCTGTCCACTATTGTAATATTTATTATTAAAATTCCCGTGAGACGTCCTAGATGATGAACTAAAACTGGAAGTAGTATATGCGTTGTTACCAAATGATTCAAAAATTATTATTTTTTTCAGAAAATCGTCATCATTAGGCACATTACACTTTATTCTAGGTAAAAAATTAAGTGGTCGGGGATCTGAACTCAAGTGAATTTTGCGTTCTATAGTAATACTATCTGACAATTTTTCCGAAATCAACCGTTGTCTCCTATTCAAATGTTCTGTCAACTGTGAATCCATGATAGTTCATAATTAATCAAAAGATTTTTGGAGTGATCCTAACCCCTTTGTTATCTGTAAAAATTCATTGTATTATTCTATAAGAAACCCTATTGAAACATAAATTATTCACAATTATACATATAAGTTCCGTTAGTACTAACATATAAAATAAAAATATAAAAATTATAATTTTTGAAATCAAACCCAAGCTGACCATTCTTCAAATATTTTAAATAAATAGACATTTTATAAAATACCATTAATAAACAACTTTGACAACACGAGGTTTTGATAGATATCTATTCTCTGAAAATAAATACATGTTTCATGCAATTATATAGGTGATTACACTTTCATAGAAGAAAAATACTCTGTCACTCCAAGTAATCGGACCTATGCAATAGAAATAACTTAAGAGGAATTACCCCAAATGACATTTATGCCATCAACATTTTTTTCTTATAGTTTAATCAGCTACTTCTGCTATAGTTTGCTTATAAATTACTTAGAATCCTGAGTATGCTATAAGCTTATAGTATTATATAGTTCAGATTATGTAAATTCATTGAATTGAGTTTGGTTCGATTTTTTTTAATCATTATAAACATTTAAGATAAATGATTTCAAAGTTTCAATCTTTCATATGACTTACATTTATTACGTTCTTTTTAGCATTTATATTAAGTTTAAATAAATTTTTATGGAAGTTTCTTGCATACTTAAATAGAAAATAATAATAAATAATATCACGAATTTCGATATATGGCCCTCTTGCAAAGTATAAGTTATTTTATTATGTGACAATATTAGTGTATTATCATAAAATATCAGTGTTCTACAGATAAAAAAAATACTGAATATATTTCATGTCTTAAATTGTTGTTTGAAACTACCTTTTATAATAAAAAATGTTAAATTATTTAAAGTAAAAATTAAAAAACTTACCATTCATTTTAATTATTTAAATTCAAACAAAGTTTTTTTAGAATACACATCTCTTTAACCTAATTCTATTTATTTTGTTAATAAAATTCAATCACCACAATTATATTATTTCTACTTGTGACAAGAAAAATCGCATACCACGTCTTTATATAAGGTTTTACGTAAACTTTATTCCCTATCCATAGTTTTATTTATTTTTATTATTTAATTTGTTTAATTGTTTGATGTTATTACATTGTTTCATTTAGCTCATTATTCTCGTAATGACTTAATTCCTCGTTATTTTAAATGTTTTGTTTGAAAAAAGTTATTTTATTCGCGTTTAAAATGACTATTTATTTTTATTAAAAGCACCATTCATATAAAACATATCAGACATTAATGTATTTTGCTTTTAATATTGACGCCTGTTTGATAAGAGATACTGGAAAAGGTATCTCGTTAATGGCTGTTGAATAAACTAATTAATTTATAAATTGTGACTAAACATAATGGTTGTATATTTTTCCATTACATAATATTCATTATAATTATTCAGCTATTATAATAAATGCTGTTAAATCACATATTATTCCAACAGTTGAACATTATAATCGATAGAACAATTCAGCCGTAATTTGTAATCATTTACTAAACGTTGTAAACGGGTTTTTTCGATTAAGGCTTCCTGTAACAATAAAAAAAATTAGTATTATAACGTACTTATTAAATGTAAATGTTACCACCTCACTTAAATTACTATGCAATGTGTAAATTTAATTTGGTAATTTTTTAAAAATAACATAATATATACCTTTAATAAATTCATATTTCATTTTAACTAAGGTATTAGGAAATTTATTAGTGAATTCATTTATCTAATTATAAAATAACAGATCTACATCGTATACACGAAGATTGATGGAATTTTTTCTACTGGGAGTGACACTATTCTTATTAATAAGTAAGAACCAAAATGTAAAACAGGTATTTTTTTAAATTTTAAAATGTAATTATAATGAATTATACTTACGGAATAATCATAATTTAAGAGACCTAACTAGAAATATTATTGAACCAAAATCTTCAGTATCGGACATTAATAAAAAAAAACCAATAAATTAAATTAAAAAAATAGTAGCTACCTCCAATTTATCAGCTAACATTTTATCTTCTTCATATTTCGAAAAAATTGTATTCATAGATTCTAGTACTTTACTATCAATTAATTCATTTGATTGGTGCGAATTTATTTCTCTCATTAAATTTATGACGTTGTTCTGCTTCTCGATTACTCGTTGTTTCATTTCTATTATCCTATTATTTTCATACTCTAGCCCACTAAAAGTAACAGTTAATCAATCTACTTTTCCATCATAATACTGTAACTTAACTTTTTTTCAGTCTCAGTATTTTTGTATGCTCCTCGTAAATTGTTGACCAATATCTTTAAACTTTCAATTTCGTTTTTTTGCTGCTCTATTTTTGACTCAAACTGATCGCGAACGAATGAGTTCATCCAACAAGTTGCTTTACTTTCCCATGATTTTAACTTGTCCTCCATTGAAATTTTATTTGCTTCTAAGCTTATTATTTTCTTATTTTGCGCCACATTATCAACTGTCTAAAATTTTAATTAAATAATAAAATTGATTTAGAGTGAAGTGGGGTAAATGTAAATGAATGGAGTATTTATAAATTCATTTTATTTTATATTAGATTGAAAAGTTCTGGTCCTTATATGTGTTGCCTCCAAATTAATTTAAATTTAGAATAATATGCAATTATCTAAAAAAATGCATTTACGATTATACCAATCGTTTATTATTACTCCACTTCACTCTAAGCTTTGTTTAAATATTAATTCTTTACATCCTACCAAACTGTTAATAATATTTTCATGAGTAGAAATAATTTCCTGCCTAAGTAACAAACAATTAATATTAATTAAGCTATCAACTATAATTTTTACTTTAACACTTATACATGTGCTTGATTTGATCATTTTTTTCATTTATTTCGTCTATGTAATTACTAAGTTTCATTGATTTCATAACAATATCTGTTCTCTTCTCGCAAACTCGTGATCTTAAATCGATCAATTCTTTATTATTCCTATTTTCTCTGTAAATTTTTTATATTATTCTAATATAGAAATAAATTGGAATCCTGACTAATTATATTTATTATTATTTACAATAAATAAATACCTATTTTTTAATTCAATTATTTCCTCCAATGCTAAATCTCTTTCCCTAGATGCATCAGCTAAATCTATTCTAAGTTTTTTTCGCTCTTCACATAGGTCTTCGATTCTTTTCATTTGTATGTTACTATTCTTATTAACTTCTTCTATGGTTTTAGTTAAACTTTCTACTTTTTCTTCTAACTTTATTACTAACGACTTTGTCGTTTCCAACTCAGCATGGTTATTTTTTAAATCTCCCAGTAAGTTATCAATCCGGTCTTCTGAAAAAGTTAATTTTAAATACATAGAATTTAATTCTTCTTTTGCATCATTGAATTTTTTTTCAACTTCTTCAACTCTAATTCCATCAGTTAAAATCTCTTGGTCAATTTTTTTTACGTTTAAACGATTTGATAATTGAGTATTAGTGTTTTTGGTGTTTTCCAATTCCAACAAAATTTCATTATATCGTTCTTGAAGTTCCTTGATTTGAACCATTAAAGTTAAGTAATCATTTTGAATCTGAATGCAGAAATAAATAAATTACAAATTAATTAATTTTTCTATTCTATATCATTCTATTCTTCTTCTTCTTCTTCCTCCTCGCCCTAATCCCAACTATTTGGGTCCGGCCACCCTTATCCTAAACTTCCAGATGACACGATCTCCCACATCATCTACGCTCACATCAGCTATCCTCATATCGCATTCAATAGCATCCCTCCATCTCTTTTATGTTCTTCGTCTACCTCTTCTTCCTTCAACATTCATTTCTATAACTGTTCTTACAGCTTCCGATTCTTCTCTCCTCATAACATGACCAAACTATGTGATTCTATTCTATTCCATTTTATAAAACATCATACTGTAAGAAATGATTCAAAAATTCCCATTTGTTTGTAGATACTTTTAATATGCACATTTACACACGAGTAGTGTATTTTTAGCACAAAGTATCGAAAATTCGTACACAAATATAATATTTTTACTACTATATATAAAAATTTTCCTCAATATTGTATGTTATAAACTATCGTAAATGTAAATGAAAATTCAGGAATATTTTTTAAGAATATATGCGTAAGTTTACCAGACATCTAGTACTTAAAAAAATGAAGTTTGTTCTTTTTAACACTATAAATTACGATATAGCTATAGACAAATACAACTAACATTAGTTAGTAGTACAAGTTTTTGAAAATTTTTTTACTCTTTTGCGTTGCTTTACCATGGATACTCCGAGAAGGGTGGTTAATCCGTCGCCGGAGAGAGAAATGGGAGAACTCCAATTACTTAACTGGGGGTCTACTTTTGATCTTAGACTAATCATTGGCGAATGTTTTAGTACACTTAAACATTAGATTATGATTTTAGTGCACTAATAGAAATTCGTATTTTTGAATTTTATTTTTTATCAGCCTGAAAATCTTGCACTAATCGTACATCGTGATACGACTTACGTCGCAAAAATGTGGTCGACACTGGTTTTGAGGGTAGAGACCCGTGGGCCGTTTATTAAATGAGCGACAACAGATTATGTTAACAAAAATAAAACAAACCGAAAAGATAAACACAGTAATAATAATCTTCGCATAATATCGCGGCACTTTCGCTGGCATCGACGACGCGATGTCCGGTGTAATCCTTGGACGGCAAATGGTTAGCAGCGTTATAGGCGACGGTGCGCGGGTGCGGATCGGTTGGTCGACGTTGTCGCTTTTACAACGAGAACTCACCCATCATTTGCGGCGGGTCGTTNCGGGAGGAAGACTCTCGCACCATTTGCGGCGGGTCGTTGTCGGCCGTGCGGCATTTGCTGGACTTTGCACCGTAGCGTATAACACGCGGTGTTGGTCAGTCAAATACTCATAGTAGGGCGACGGCTGATAAAGGTGGCACGAGTCGCGGGGCATCGTGTATAACGAAGCTACGCGGGCCGTGTCAATCGTCTAATCTAATGTCATTTCAAACCAATAATTATTAGTGCGATATGTTAAATTATATTGGCTGTACTGTATTTTATATTAATTTTATAGTTAATACTTGATAATATTTATGATAACTACAAAATTCACCCACAAGAAATTTGTTACGAGTTTTTTGTCAGTATTTCTTATTTCAATTTCTGTAATGTTTTACAATGGAAGGGAAAAAAAGTCAATAAGTGTGACTTATGAACAAAAACAATTATTAATTGAATTTGTTCATAAGCACCCAAAATTAAATTCTAAAAAATTTGGACCATCTTTTACCATGAAAGATGCAAAATTATTATGGCAAAATATTACCAAGATTTTAAATGAAACTGTTGGCCCAAAGAAGACACTAGCGAAAAATCGTAAATCTGTTAGTACCTATCGTGACAAAAATTTTATTAAATTTTACTTATTGTTTAGTCAATATTGTACAATATTGTACAATATTTTGCATACTTTGCGCTCTATACTTATAGCAGACTTCCTCGATGGGGGTTCTAAATATGGGCATAGCTCATTAATTAAATTTAGTGCAAGAACTTTTGTCAGTCTAAATTTTTGTATAAAAGCCCTTTCGGACAAAACTACAGAAAATAACATTTAATAATGTAAATAGATAATTTTATATATTGTAATTTGTTTTGTAACATACCAATGAACGGATCCTCCGCTAAACGAAATTTCATTGTTGAATGGCCATTATCTTCAACTATTTCTAAATTACTAATAACTTGCACATAATTTATATTAAGAAAGTGTTCCATTTTAATATTTAATATTAAATAAATTTGAAAACGTTATAAATATATAAGTTTTCATATAAATATGAATGATAACAGTAACATTAGTGTACTAAAATCATAATTAGTGTGGTAGATACCACTCTAAAAAGATCATCTAAAACTTTAGTACACTAATAAATATTTTTTAGCATACCAACATTCAAAAATATGGTTTTTTAGTTTCACACTAATAGTTGCACTAAAACGTCATGTTTTAGTATACTAAACAGATTAGTACACCAATATAAAATTCAAAAATAGACCCCTCTATCACCCTCTCTATCACAGAAAACAGAGCCATGCGTATTCTAGTTTCGAACTAGAAATAATGCGCGTCAACCACTGCCGTGTTACCAACTTGGCCACATTGTCTATCTGTACATAAAAAGATATTATCCAAAAATTTTCATACGTTAGTATAATTTTTTTTAATATACAAATTAATTTTACATATTAGTAATGTAATTTTTACATAATATATATTAAAAGCTTGTACACAAATATAACATTTTTGTCACTATTTATCCAAATTTTTCCTTACATTGTAAGTACTAAAAACTTTCAATACATGTATGTGAATATTCGGATATGTTTTTTAATAGTGTAACTATAAAATATAATATATACTTTGTATTTTAAAATTGTAAAAATAATTCGAATATATAAACTGAAATTAACCATATAATAATTAATAATTAATGAAAATTTGGTATTTATCTTAAAATACTTTTAGAATGGAAATTATATTTTTTGTTTTTTTTACTTTCTTAATTTAAAATCATAGCAATAAGAATAATTTTGTTATTATATTACAGAGAATTCTAAGATAGCTATTTTAATGTTAGTTATATTTGTCTATGGCTATTTCGTGATTTCTAGTGTTAAATATATTTATATTCATCCGAATTCTTTTATGAATGATTTCTGATGAATTCTTTCTCGTTTATTTATTCTTATCGTCATTAAAACTTTATAATTTCTTAGAATACTTTGCAAGACTAGATAATTTTATTTATCAAATTTTAAGTACAGTCTTCCTTTTGTGGGTAGATGACTGCAAGAGAGTGAAAAACAGCCGCTATGTTTATTTTTTTATCCCGTCCCTAAAAAAAGTTTCTTGATCAATGAAGTTTATAACTTGGACATTTGGGAAATATTTTAGGGGGGCTAGTATAATCTAAAGTAATCAGGTAGTCTTATATTTAATAACATGTTATTAAACAACGGGGGATAGCTGGTTAGGTTATATTTACCTTATATACTAAGGTCTTCTATTTAATTTATATTCCCTCAGAGGAACTATCAAGGATCGCATTGCAATAATATATATAAATATAAAACTCTTGATTTTTATGTCTTAGACAATAAGAATAATGATGGTAAAAAGTCAACTGCCATTTAGGACACTCGTATTATAACACGGTGGTGGTGAATCTCAGAAGTGTTAATGTGTGCAGTCTGTCCTTTTGTAGTAATATGTGCATCACTGTGTCAATGTTATAAGCCAAGACAACGGTACAATGATTTTGTGGGAACGGGGATATGAGCGCATATATGTAATCCTATTGAACAATAAATAAAATTTCGATTTAGAGGAATAATGAAATTTCTTGGATTTTTTGTTAGGCTGATATTTTAAACGGCGTAAAGATGTTGTGACTAAATACTCAACCAGATACTAATATAGCCGCTAAAAATTCGACTATACTTCTTTCGCCTTAATATTTAGACATATAATCCATATCCGCCATAATTACGGCAATGTTTAATGATGATAAATATCAAATAGAAAATATGGATCAATAATAAATCATTAATCATATATCGATAATTTTTACTTCACAAAAGTGAAAGGTAGTAATATAATAGGTGTTCTTTTGTTGTTATTTAATATACAAATTAATGCTAAAGTTTATACATTATTATTCTTAAACAAAAAAAAAACATTATACATACATTAGGACTTTTGAGATCTTTTATTGGTTTTATGTCAACCATTGATGAAATTGATGATAACTCGGATAGTTCATCTTGTAATATGTCTCCTCCACGATAATCTACTATCATTCTATATACTAAAATTATCTCACGCTATTAAAAAATAATTATTTAGTACAATATTTCATTAAAAAAATATATTTATTCAATTACTTTTATTTTATGTAGATATTTCTTAAGCCACATATTTTTTTCTTGAATTGTCATTTCTAACCACTTGTTCTTGTTAAAATGTATAAAGTTTTCTGAATCCTACAATGAATAGTAATATATTTTTAATTTAATAAAATGNGTCAACTTTGTTTTTTTAAATGGTAACACATATTTTTAATTTAATAAAATGTTTGAGTTTTTAATTTAATAGTAAATGGCATTTGAATTTTTAATATAACTTTATTCGTTTATTAGAAATAAACATTTAAAGTTTCAAATTTTTGAATTAATATACATGTATAATACACAAAGGATTACAAATACAGGTAGCTATTTTTACAGTTTTTTATGACATCGCTGTCACAGTCACGGATTGTTTATTATCAATTATGACTATCAATAGATATAATTTTTATATAGTCAGTTAGTGTATTTATGAACTCACAACAATGTGCCTTACTACCATTGATAATAACAATGCTGTGTACCTGCGAATATTGATGTCATAAAAAACCAATTATCTAGCTGTATTTGTAATACCTTGTGTATAATACATGTATATTAACTCGAAATTTTGAAACTTTAAATGTTTATATCTAATAAACGAGTATGGTTATATTAAAAATTCAAATGCCATTTACTATTAAATTAAAAACTCAAACATTTTATTAAATTAAAAATATGTGTTACCATTTAAAAAACAAAGTTGACCCCCTTCCAAGGCATAAGGGATGAACTTAAAAAGTATTACATAGTTAAAAATTCAAGAATAATGTGTAACTAAAGATAATAAAGAAAAAAAATGTTTAAATTATTATTATTCTGCAAGTAATTGAGTGGGTTATGATAAAAAAATTACCGTGTATATATAGTATTTCTCATAAAAATTTGTATTAATCCATACATTTTTCAAAAATTTATGGCAAATTTAAGTAAAAAAAAATGTCGAAAATTAGCGATTTTTAAATTTGTAATTGAATTAAAAATGACTAGATACGATTTGTGATCTTTTGACGTACCATTTTTGCCGTAAAGATAAAATAAAGTCCCAACATTTTTTTTTAAAGAATAAAGAATATTACATAAGCTTAATTTAAGGTATATATAAAAGTATCAGTTTCCGAAACACATTCAAAGGTTAAGTTCAAAAAGTTGTCGTTTTGAACCCCCTTGTGGACAGGTAAAAGGTTAGCTTTATAAAAAAATATATCAAATGATAGGTAAAGACATCATGCATCTATAAAAAAAAATTATATTGATGTGGTAATTTTTAAAAAAGTTATTGCAAATTTAAGTAAAAAAAATTGAATAAATATCAAAAATTAGCGATTAAATTTGTAATTTTTTGTAATGAGATTTCTCTCATTTACGGGGAACGAGGTTGATTTTTTCAATTTTTGAGTGTAATGTCTTCGACTAGACACTATTTGTAATCTTTTGACGTATTGTTGAAAGAAATCTGTTCGGTGAGAGTTGAGAAAAGTGGGTAACAGACATAAAAAATAAAAAATAAAAAAAATACATCATAGTAATCTAATACCTTCTCAGTTTCGCATCGAAGTTAATATTTTTATGTAGGGGATTTAAATTGGAACCCTCATACATTTTTGTTTTAATTATGCCATACTATACAGAAATAAGTGCTACATTTTACTTCATTGAATTCATCACTATAATTAATCAAATAAATTCTTAATTTAAGAAATCATTACCTCATTAGAACAAATCTCAAGGGTTTTGCGAAATGATATGGACACTGACATTGGTCTGGATTCATTTTTAGAGTTCAAATGTTGGTTTTCACAATGATTGAATAAATTCTGTTTAAATACTTCGAAGTCATCCTCAAGAAAATCTTCATCATTTTTAGATGTTGTTTGATGACTGTTATGCTGAGCAAAATTTAATAATTAAATATAATGTTTATGATACTTTATATATTATCAATTCGATGTTTTTTAAAAGAGTGTGTAAGAATATTTTTCGACGATTATTACTTTGATAAGTGTTATCTTCAAAAATAAAAATTTTCAGGAGGCACTAAAATGTATTTTTTATATTAAAATGCTTTCCTAATTTTTATTTTAAATTTAAACAAGTCTAACTTATTTTTGATTTTAATATTTGGTAATTTTGCATATTTACTTCTATATCATACATTCTAGCTGTAACCTTAAATTTGGAAAAAGTGAGGGTTATACTAATAGCCGAAGATATGAAATAATTATAGATTGGGAAATATTATTAGAAGTATTTTGAGTTAAAATAAGCTGTATAATTTACAGTTAAGTACAAATTATATTTTTATACCATACATTTTATAGTTTACCTCGGTACCATGAAACATGTAATCCCTAAATCTCAAATATACTATTTAATAATACTGATATAAGGGTAGTATAGCAATTAGCAATTTAACTAATAATATAATTAAATTAATGATAATAATAATGAATCTATATTATTGTTCATGAAACAATAGAAATATTTGAATATGATTTTTTCAAATATTAAAAGCTTAGGACAACTCCATCTCAAACAGAGTGTAAAAAATCAATTAAAATTGAAAAAGTAACCAATAACACGTAATTTTTAATATTATTATAATGTGTACTTGGGGAAATTTTACTGAGTGTAAAATTTGCTGTCATTATTAGATAAATGTTATTTAAGTGATAAAATCTGTTAATTATTTGTAATTTATCTTGAGATGGAAAAAATAAAAAAAAAAGTATATTTGTTAAAAAATTTAATTGATAAAACTGTTGTATAATTGAAATTACTTGACCTATATAAAATTATAATTTTAGTAAACTGTGGTATAATATTCTAATTTAGACTGAAAAAAATATAGAGCCTTAAAATTAATGGTAAAGGGCGTAGTAAAAGTTTTTATCAAAATGAGATAGCGGTATAAAATATTCTTTAAGTTCTTATGAATCAATTTATATTACTTTATAATATATAATATATAATATAATATATTTATATTTATACTAATTTTTCATTTATTTAATAGGGACACTACAGAAGCTCTTTATAATATAATTTTTAAATGTGTGTATCATTTTTGGTTAATTAGTTGTTACTATTGGTTTAAAATATATTACTTATACTTCATTGTAGTTCCCCCTTTCACTCCCCTTAATTAATTTGGACTTGATTATAGTAAAATTTCAGTTATTGTGATCTATAATACTTTGAACGTACCAATTGCGTCTTATGCGATTTTAAAGATAAACATGAGTTTAAAGATCTAGCGACCTTTACCGGCGTGTCAATATGTCTATTACTTCTAGTCACTTCTAATCTTTTTTTTGGCTTTATCCTTATTGGCACTGACAATTTGCCTAAAATAAATAATTTTAATTTTAAAATTGAATTCTTTGTTATTTTATTTCATTTTGACCTCTCAATGCAACGATGCTAGATTTATTTTCTGTTTTTTTTATGAGCTTGTTAGTTTTGTTATTTTTACCAATCTAAGTAAACGATAAAAGTATTAATTTTCAAAAAGTTTAAAAGCTAAAGCTACTTTACCTTAGCACCTTCCATTAAATCTTGGTTAAAAAATTAAAATTATACGATTAAAAGTCACTTAAAAAAAAAAAAAAAACAACAAATAAATGTTTGTGACACATAATTTTGCACAACAACGAAAAACTAGATTGTTTAATCTATTTTTACTATACACAAATAATGCTTACAATTAACTTTCTAACAAATAATATGTATAATATAGCTTAGGGATTTCATGCTTTATAAAATTTATTCAGAACAATTTCGAGACACCAAACTATGTGAAAATTTATCACAAGTCTATATGATATATTTATTTATCATAGTATCGCATGAAAAGTTTAGAAAATAATAAATGTTAGGGTTCGTCAACAATATATTTTTGCATATGAATATCGTACTGAATTTCAGCGATTTTCTATCGCAATATAAAAAAAAATTGTTCCCGATATCGCGATATATCAATATAGTATGAAAAAATAATTCGATATCGAAAAAAAAAAAAAATTTAATATTTAAATGTTTTAATTATTTTTTTATTTTCAAAAATACTGTTAAGTTACCATCGTTGTTGTAAAAAATCAAGTTATGGAATACCAACCATATCAGATAAAGATGTATTAATATAAAAAATATATAGATACTAGCTATATCTCATAATGATTATCAAATATTTTCAAATTACTTTTTATTATGAAGAAATAAGTTTTTTTTTTTTTTGTTACAAGAATTTATCACTATATATTTGTTATATAAAATATATTTAATAGTATTATAATTTCAGTGCTTTGGTTTTAAATAATAATAAAAAAAAAAGAAAGACATTTAAAAAAAAAATAGTTGGGTCCAGTATAGATTTAATCTGACAGTGATTAAAATCACTATCATAAAAAACGTTTCGATGNAATCTGACAGTGATTAAAATCACTATCATAAGAAACGCTTCGATGCAAATCTGTAGATAGTGTTTAATTTTAAAAAATTGATGGATAATTGCAAAAGCAACATCAACTTCTATTAAAATAAAATACAAAACCCATAATTTTCATACAAAAATAGCATATTTTTGAATACGGTAGCCATTTGCATATAGAAGATAGGTCGTCGGGACAATTTTTTTTTTTCATTTTTTAGTACATAAAATAAGCTTTAATTTTATATATGTTTGAAGGACGCAGTATTTCCGGAACATTTTCAAAAATTCATTTGAAAAAGATCTATGTTTTTTACAATATTTCAAGTTATGAACGCCCCTTCTATAAAATAAGTGTAAGATTTTCAAAAAAAATTATATCAAATGAAAGGGAAATATCTAAGGTTTCAATACAAAAAAATATTATTTTTATTTGTTCATTTTTGAAAAAGTTATGGCAGTTTTAAGTACAAAAAACATCCCGATAAAATGTAATTTTTATCGCAAACATTACATTTTTTTTAAAATTTTCGACAGCCATTTGCACATAGAAGATAAGATGTCGGGACAAATTTTTTTTTTTCATTTGATAGTATATAACATAACCTTTGATTTGATATATGTTTAAAGGACGCAGTATTTCCGGAACATTTTCAAAAGTTCAGTTGAAAAAGATCTATGTTTTTTACAATATTTTAAGTTTTGAACGCCCCCTATATAAGGGGAAATTGTCCAATTTTAATAAAAAGTATGTCAAATGAAAGATGTACTTATAATGTATTTATAAAAAAAAATTTGTGCTGATATATACATTTTTCAAAAAGTTATAGCATTATTAAGTTGAAAATTTAAAATCGAAAATTTTAACACAAAAATAGTGTTTATTTAACTACGGCAGCCGTTTAAATGTAGAAGAAAAAGTGTCGGGACAAATTTTTTTTTTCATTTTATAGTACATAAAATAAGCTTTAATTTGAAAAAGATAATTTTTGTAAAAAAGTTGTTTTTTTAAATCCCCCCTAATGAGCAGGTTAAGTGATAGATTTTAAAAAAAAGGGTAATGTCTTCAACTAGATACGATTTGTGATCTTTTGACGTATTTTTGAAAGAAATCGGTCCAGTGAGAGCAAAAGAGTGAAAAAGTGGCAACAGACATAAAAAAAAAAATATAAATAAATAAAAAAAAAATAAATAAATAAAAAAAAACACATAGTAAAATTAATACCTTCTCCGCTTCGCATCGAAGCTAAAAAAGATTATAAGTACTGTTTATATTTTTTTATTGCTTTATCATAACTTAAAATAATTTTTCTTCTTTTCAAAAACAAAATTCAAACTTTTATAGAATAATGCATCATCATCATTACCATTATCAATTAATAGGGATTTTTTTTTTTTTGGCTCAATAACATTATTTTCAAATTAAGTTTCAACCAGTTGCTATATATTTTCTAATTCTGAAATTTTTCTCTCTAATTCTCTACATACATTGCTTTGTTCGTGTTTTGTTAAAAATATCTAATCTAAAAATAGAATTTTGTATCAATAAACATAATTTTTCGTCAATTTTTATCTCAATTCTATATTTCATAATATATTTTAACACAAAAAATATTAACGATATTATCACGAACAGTTTTTGGCTTAATATCAAATAATATATATTTTATAACAAAGTAATCAAAATTCAAACAGTTTTATTTTAAATAAAAATTGTGTTTCGATTATTGCAATATTTCAAAAATAATTGATATGAGAAAAATGAAAAAAGTCGGCGATATCGATATTGTTGACGAATTCTTATAACTATTACATTAAAACTATTTAGGGTGGAAAAACGTTTTTTGCCCACTAAAAGTTTTTTTTTTAGGCTTATGTCTCTATAACATCTCAAAGATCAATTTGTTATTATGAACCACTCAATTAATCCAAAAATAAAAGAATGAAAATAATTCTCTCTAAAGTTATATTTTATTATAGTTATTATCCACTTAATTTTTTGTTAAAGTCTTTTATTTTTTAGACATTTTTTTCATGGTATGATTTTATTAAAGAAATAAATCTGATAGAACTTTTCAACAACCGGCCTTACCTAGCCTGACTCATGAACGAGCCTGAGTGGGTATTAAATTTTAGACTTAAATATTAATTATTTTATGAAAATAACAAATTACAAATTAATGTTACTAAGCTATTATGTTCAAATACATGAAAATAAAAAGTAATTTCACAATATAAAATCTTGCAAATCTTATCGAATTTTTTATATATTAAATATTTTTAATATATTAATATATTTGTTTAGTCCCTCAGTATTATATAAATTCGTTATGCCATATTTTAATTAAACATAATTTGCAGAACTATAATCATTCAATTGAAAATAAATGGCTTGTAAAATATTAACTAAAAAGTTCTTATCTTTTTTATAAAAAAAAGTCCGGTAAACTTATACATATACAGGATTCAAAAAGTAAGGAAACTGTAATTGTTACAAACATTAACAACAATAAGATCTCGTTTAATTACTTATTGAACTCCAATATGTATATTTTTCAACAGTGCGGCGTTATTGCTGGACGTAATGCAAAAACGTTTTTAACTTTTTCAATTTTACGTTAATATACGTTTTAAAACAACTGACAAAGTGCGTATTCAGAAAAAATTTTTAGAGGGCTCATTTTACTATGAGATATTGATTTGTAAATATCCTCTTTCATTAAAAATCCTAGCTTATCCCATATGAAAGATCAGATCTTTTTTTTTTCTGAATGATACTTATTTTAGGATTAATTAGTGCAATAATAAAACCAATTATTTTTTACAACGAAATTAAATTGTCTTCGTTATATCAATAAAAGTTATTTATTATAGTTGAATTATTATTCATAAATGTTCTACAAATAACCATTGAAACATTATTTTTATCTTCGAAATTCATTTAGATGCATGATATTTTTGTTTTGTACTTTATAAGTATGTGAAAAATAACAATATTTTACATAATGAATTACTAATTTGTGGTCAAAATATATGATAAATTTTTGTATCACCTTTAATATAGAATCAATGTTGGAATGTTCAAATTGAGTATTTACACACTTAGTACTATTTAAAACCAATTAGTTATTCTGAAATTGAAATATAATTTTTTATTACACAAATGGAAAATAATTGTCTCAATAAAATATTATTAAATGAAACTCAACTTTATATTCTTTAATATTGGTTATAGTATTTTAACGGTAATCAAAGGTTTCTAAAAATAAAACATAATTGGGCTCAATGATTAATTAGTTGAATTATACTGTCATAGAAAAGATACATAAATTTACCCATCGTTATTTGGTACCTATTTATTTTTAAATTAGGTTCATAATATCATTTCAAGACTATTCAAATATTGAAACATCAATCTGATTTTATATTTTTTTCTTTTGTCAAGGATAAATAAATTTATTTTTGATGCTTTAAACGAATAATATCATTGCATATCAAAATATTAGACAAAAACTATCACAAGTCACATTTTTTTTTTTTTTGGCAAATAGTTTCATTCATTTTCAAAAAAAATATTATATATTTTAAAATGGTAATAATTTCTGAAATTATGGACCAAAAGTTTTTATCGACTAGTAACTTTCTTAACTAGATAATTTTTATTTTATCACTTATAAGTATTAATTTTTTTTGAGTTAAATCCATAGCTAGCTATTATATATGACAGTGATTACATCACTATCATAAAAAACGCTTCAACGTGAATTTACTTAATTTAACTATAATTTATATATTTGTAATTTTACAATTGTGATGTTTTAAAATTTCACTCAAATAATTAAGGTTTCTTAAATTACACTGACTAACAAAAAAAAACCCAGCACAGGGGGGTCGCGGCACAGTGGTGACGTGGTATAGATGGATCAAGTATAATGATATCTGACAGTGATTAAAATCACTATAAAAAAAAAACGCTTTGATGCAAATCTTTAGATAGTGTTTAATTTTAAAAAATTGAAGGATTATTCCAAAAGCTTCATAAACTGCTAGTTCCTTATTAATATCCTGATTAAGATAAAGTATGTCGAATGAAAAAGAGATTATTAAAAAATAGAATTTCCCATAAAAAAATTATATTGATTAATACACTTTTCAATAAGTTATAGCATTATAAAGTTAAAAATGTAAAAAATAAAATTGAGAATTTTCACACAATAATAGCATTTGGTAGCCATTTTCATCGTGAAGACAAAATAAAGTCCGAAATTTGTTTTTTACATAATAAAGTAGATTACATTAGCTTTAATTTAATATATATAAAAAAGTGTCAGACTTTCCGGAACACTTTCAAAATTTAAGTTGAAAAAGTAAATTTTTTGTGAAAAAGTTGTCATTTT
>NW_026099573.1:6435032-6439413 GCF_025091365.1 Daktulosphaira vitifoliae | reverse complement strand
AAAAAAAAAAAAAAAAAAAAAAAAAAAACACATCTTAGTATAACCAATACCTTCTCAGCTTCGCATCGAAGCTAAAAAAAAAATTTGTCAATTTCAGAGTTGTAAGAGGTCAATTATAAGTATATCAGGTCATTGATTCTGAAAATAACCTTAAGAACTTCCTTATCATCTCCTTAGTAAGATAATGTGTATTTTTATTTTTGTAAGATTAGAAGATTTTAAAGTTACTTAGATTTTGTCATAACTATCCAAATCTAATATTAATATTGTCATATGAAAGATACAGGCCTGAAAAATATAATACAATATTAAAATGTTTAAATCAAATTAATTTTACATTGACGTAAAAGTAAAAAAGAATATGAATTTTTCTTCGAATTTTTACAATAATCAAAGCTTAAAACAACGCTTTCATACACATGAAAACATTATCATTAAATTGGAATGAAAAAAAAACAATAGTACAATACAGTATAGTAGCGCGGTACAGTATGGACGTAGCATTGCTGGGACAAGCATATATGATATCTGACAGTGATTAAAATCACTAACATAAGAAACACTTCGATGCAAATCTGTAGATAATGTTAAATTTAAAAAAATTGGTGGATTATTCCATAAGCAAAATGAACTAATTATTTATATACTGATTACAACTTTTATGGAGTGTAATATATTAATAAATTTAGATTTAGTCATTATTAAATATATAACAAATTTGTTCAACTTCGACGGTCATTTGCATATAGAACATGGGTTGTCTGGACAACATCTTTTTCAACTTATAGTACGTAACATAAGCTTTAATATAATATATGTTTAAAGGACGCTGTATTTCTGGAACATTTTCAAAAGTTATGTTGAAAAAGTTAAAATTTGTGTAAAAGTTATTTTGAATCACCCCTGTAAGCAGGTAAAGGAAAATACCTAAGAAATTTTTACAAAAAAAAATATTTTGATTCGTTCATTTTTAAAAAAGTCATTACAGTTTTATGAAAAAAAAATGACGAAATTTACCTATTTTATAAATCATAATTTTTTGTATGATTTCCATCACTTAAGGGAATTGAGAGAAAAATTATCAGTTTTTGAGGATTTTTTCATTTAAAAATGGTTTGTGATCTTTTGACGTAACGTTGAGAAAAATTAATCTCGTGAAAGCTGAGAAAAAGAAGTAAAAAACACAATAAAAAAATAATAATAAACCCAGCACAGTGGGGTAACGGCACAGTGGTAACGTAGCATAATAGGGTCCAGTATATATGATATCTGACATTAAAATCGCTATCAGAAAATACGCTTTGATGCAAATCTTTAGATAGTGTTTAATTTTAAAAAAAATGGTGAATTATTCCAAAAGCTACATGATCTCCTATTTCCTTATTTATATTCTGATTTTAAGTTTTATGATTTATAAGTGTAATATATGAATATATATTTATAAAGGGAAATGGTGTTATTTTAAAATAAAGTATGTCGAATGAAAGAGGGATATAAATATAATCTTTCTCATAAAAAAATTGTATTGATCCATATACTTTTTAATAAGTTATAGCATTATAAAGTTAAAAATGTAAAATATAAAATCGAAAATGTTCACACAAAAGTAGTATTCGGTAGCCATTTTTACCGTGATGACAAAATATAGTCCAAATTTTTTTTTTTCCATATTAAAATATATTACATTAGCTTTAATTTAATATATATATATAAAAGTGTCAGACTTTCCGGAACACTTTCAAAAGTTAAAAAAGTTCTACTTTTTATATATATTTTTAAGTTTCGAACCCTTCTGTAGACAGGTAAAGGGTTAGCTTTATAAAAAAATATATCAAATAATAGGTAAAGACATCATGCATCTATAAAAAAAAATTATATTGATGTGGTAATTTTTAAAAAAGTTATTGCAAATTTAAGTAAAAAAAATTGAATAAATATCGAAAATTAGCGATTAAATTTGTAATTTTTTGTAATGAGATTTCCCTCATTTAAGGGGACGAAGGTGATTTTTTCAATTTTTGAGGGTAATGTTTTTGACTAGATACGATTTGTGATCTTTTGACATATCGTTGAAAGAAATCGGTTTGGTGAGAGCTAAGAAAAAGTGGTAACAGACACACAAATAATAATTAAAATAACAAAAAACACATCATGTTAAAACTAATACCTTTTCAGCTTCGCATCGAAGCTAAAATAAATAAGCTATTCATATATTCGCAGTTGAAAAACAGATTTTCATAAAAAAACTGTAGTGTTCATTAAAGTTCATAATTCTTAATAATTTTTATTAAAACATGCAACATAATAATTTAATAACACAATCACTCGAGAGTAATATAAATTAGTAATAAGCTTTGATCACTACAAATATGTGTGATTCTTTAATCTGAATATCAAGTCAAGTTCTCATATTGGCAAAAAAAAAAAAATCAACTAAATAAATACTTTTTTTTACACTATTTACTGGGTGCAAAGTACATTCACGCACATAATGTGTTAATTATCATTATCTGATTAGCCATTAGGCTTTTACAATTGAATTTCAATTTATACAATTTATAAACCTGATCATTTTAAATTACTCAATAATAATAATAGATTTATACATAGTATTCAATAGTAAATGAAGATTTCGTATGTAGGTTTAGTTGTACAAAATTATAATAAAATCTCAATTTAAGATTTTTCTTTATTTTAATAAGTAAATAGTTTCTACTTTCTATTTTATTTTATTACGTAAAAGGAAAACATAATTTTACTACCTAAGTACTCACCACTTCATATTTACACCATTATGTAATATGTATTGCATTCATAAAATTATATGTATTGATTTATGATTCCATTTAAATATTCCTTTATATATATATCTACTTATCTACTTATACTTATCTATCTGCTTTGGATACTAATTTTCGAATTTTAAAAGAGACGTAAATCAGATAAAATTATAACACATACATTTTAAGTCATAAAGGTTGAAATTACACAACAATTTTTACCTATATTTTTTACAGATAATATACCATCATATGTAATATGCATGTATAATAAAAATCATTTATCAAGACTATTTTCAGATATCATTTTATTGCTTACACTATTGTTAGTGTATTATAGTAATGTTGAACGGAACGGAACAATATAATTTAGAAATTACAAAAATTGAACAAAGTAATTTGTAAATTATAGCTTATAAGCTATAAGCTTTATTTGTTTTTTAAATTTGAATAATTATTATTTTTCAGCACACCGATTATAATAAAATTGTATTGAAAAAATCCAACTTGTATTCGACGAAAAATTAAAAAATTTCAACAACTCTTAAGAAAGATAGAATGTGTTAAAATTATTCTTTAGTTACATACAATATATGGTTTTTGTGTTCATGAAAATAGATTGACTTATTTGAGCATGATCCAGTTAGAAAATGTGACAAGGTCGATTTTTAGCCTATAATGTTCAATCATTTTAAAATGGAAAAGTTTCAAATTTTTCTACTGAATGATCTCATCATCAAAATTAGAAGACACTTTCCATTTAGGTAGAATCGTAAAATTTAGCGCAAAGGTAACTCTTATAGTGTAAATAATGAAAAAAATATGATAATTGTAATTTTCTCAAAATAATCGGTTTTACACCTTGCCGTTGCTCTTCTAATTTTTTATGACTAATGAAAATTATGTATTTTGTTAGCTTAAACCAACAATATCCTCAATAAAAAAAAACCCAGCACAGTGGGGTCGCGGCATAGAGGGGACGTTGCATAGTTGGGTCCAGTATAGATTTAATCTGACAGTGATTAAAATCACTATCATAAGAAACGCTTCGATGCAAATCTGTAGATAGTGTTTAATTCTAAATTGATGGATAATCACAAAAGCCATCAACTTCTATTTCCTTAATTATACCCAGATTAGTACTTCTTTTAATTATATATTATATAATTTTATAAAATTAATTGTTTTCATATTATTATTGATTTTGATTTTTAATATGCTAAAAGTAATCATTTTGAACCTATTTTTTTTTGTCCTTTAAAGTGAAAGTTTTAATAAAAAAAAATGAATTTGTTACCACAACTTATAGTTCAACTTGCAAGTTTGAAACTGACATTATTAAATAGAAAAAAAAAACGGTAGCACAGTGGGATCGAGGCACAGTATAGACAAGACATAGATGGGACAAGTATAGATGATATTTGACAGTGATTAAAATCACTATCATAAGAAACGCTTCGATGCAAATCTGTAGATAGTGTTTCATTTAGAGAAATTGGTGGATTATTCCAAAAGCAACATCAACTCTTATTTCTTTGATTATATCCTAATTAGTAATTCTTTGATTTTAAAATATAATATATGAATAAATACTAATTATA
>NW_026099573.1:6415599-6432537 GCF_025091365.1 Daktulosphaira vitifoliae | reverse complement strand
TTAAAAAAAAATTATGTTGATTTGTTGATTTTTGAAAAAGTTATGGAAGTTTTAAGAAAAAAAAGTGAAAAAAATGACAAAATTTGTCGATTTTTAAATTTGTAATTTTTTTGGATATTTCCCCCATTTGCGGGGAACGAGGGAAAATTTTTAAATTTTTAAGGGTAATGTCTTCAACTAGATACAATTTGTGATCTTTTGACGTATTGTTAAAAGAAATCGGTCCAGTGAGAGCTGAGAAAAAGTAGTGACAGACACAAAAAAAATAAAAAAAAAATAAAAAAAAAAATAAACACATCATGGTAAAATTAATACCTTCTCAGCTTCGCATCGAAGCTAAAATACAAAACCTAGAATTTTAATAGAAAAATAGCATATTTTTTAATACGGTAGCTATTTGCGCATAGAAGATAGGTCGTCGGGAAAAATTTTTTTTTTTCATTTTATAATACATAAAATAAGCTTTAATTTGATATATGTTTAAAGGACGCAGTATTTCCGGAACATTTTCAAAAGTTCAGTTGAAAAAGTTCTATTTTTTATACAATGTTTCAAAGTTTGAACCCCCCCTATATAAGGGGAAATTGTCTAATTTTAATAAAAAGTATGTCAAATGGAAGATGTACTTATAATGTATTTAGAAAAAAAAAAATTGTGCTGATACATGCATTTTTCGAAAAGTTATAGCATTTTTAAGTTGAAAATTAAAAATTGAAAATCGAAAATTTTAACACAAAAATAGTGTTTTTTTAACTACGGCAACTGTTTACATGCAGAAGATAAAGTGTCGGGACAAATTTTTTTTTTTCATTTTATAGTACATAAAATAAGCTTTAATTTGATATATGTTTAAAGGACGCAGTATTTCCGGAACACTTTTAAAAGTTAAGTTGAAAAAGTTCTATTTTTATACAATATTTCAAGTTTTGAACACCCCCTATATTAGGGCAAATTGTCCAATTTTAATAAAAAGTATGTCAAATGAAAGATGTACTTATATTGTATTTAGAAAAAAAAAATTTGTGCTGATATATACATTTTTCAAAAAATAGTGTTTTTTTAACTACGGCAGCCGTTTACATGCAGAAGATAAAGTGTCGGGACAAATTTTTTTTTTAATTTTGTAGTACATAAAATAAGCTATAATTTGATATATATTTAAAAGACGCAGTATTTCCGGAAAATTTCAAAAATTAAGTTGAAAAAGTTAGTTTTTATAAAAAAGTTGCTATTTTAAATCTCCCACAGTGAGCAGGTTAAGTGTTAAATTTTCAAAAAAATGATATCAAATGAAAGGGAAATATCTAAGGTTTTAGTATATAAAAAAATTATGTTAATTTGTTGATTTTTGAAAGAGTTATAGAAGTTTTAAGAAAAAAAAGTGAATAAAATGACAAAATTTACCGATTTTTAAATTTGTAATTTTTTTGGATATTTCCCCCATTTGCGGGGAACGAGGGAAAATTTTTCAATTTTTAAGGATAATATCTTCAACTAAATACGATTTGTGATCTTTTGATGTATTGTTTAAAGAAATCGGTCCAGTGAGAGCTGAGAAAAAGTGGCAACAGACATAAAAAAAAAACACGTCATGGTAAAATTAATACCTTTTCAGCTTCGCATCGAAGCTAAAAATAAAACACAATACACATATTATTCTAAAGTCGCAGTAGAAAATATTATTGAAAATAATAATAATAAATATTGAAAATAATAAATTATTGAAAATAATAATAATAGCGATTATATTATAATAGCAACCGATAACGACAAGCAGTTAATTCTAAAAATAATTTAATATACTAATATTTTACTACATGGACGACGTTGCTGGTCGTCCAAAACCTGTACATAAGATCACAACTGAACCGTTCCCGAGCGCACACAATTGCAGCGCCTCGCCCATTATATACGTTTCAAAATATTGTTCGGTTGACGCTGCCGGTCGTCTAAACACTGATCGTGTGTACATGCATACGCGTATATACTTAGAAAAACAACTGTAATGTTTGCACACGACAAATGTATTATAACTATTTTACTAATTAAAAATTTGTATTTTTAATAAAAATTTAGAATTAAGAATTAATTTTCTTCTTTTAATTAATTTTAGTAGGGGTGCGATCGTCTCGCCGTCCAAGCCACGAGCCGCCACTGGTGTTAGTTGAACAGAATCCTTCATTCGTTACCCTTCTAAAGGGTAATACGTGGTAGTTATAATCATGATTGCATTATAACATTGATGATAGAGAAATTAGCATCTCAAATGAAGATAGATCTTTAATCATAACTCAACATTTTTGTACATCAAAATGGAATTATAATATTTTCTCATCCTAACCTAAATTACCTATCATTAATTGTTATGTTTATTATTTTCATTAATTTGATAATAACATACTTTTTCATTTGAGAAAAAAATTAATGCGAGAGAAACTCTCTTATACCTTTTCTTTCAAATTTCCAAAGTCGTTCAAATAATTTTGTAATATTAACAAAAATATCATTATAGATAATGTATCACTCATCCAACACAAGTCACAGATTCACCTATGCATAAATAATTTAAATAGATTATATGAACTTAATTTTAAATATAAATTTATAAAATAAGAATATAAAATTCTATTTTATATTCTTTTCATTATCCAGAAAAAACGTAATAACACGAAAAAAACTGTAATAATAAATAATGTTTAGTATAATTTGTTATTATAATAAGTTATAGTTTCTTCTAGTCAATATCAAAATAATAACCTAATAATGACCATTTCCAGTGAAATTTTACCTGGAATACTTCCTTAGCAGTTAATTTACATACCTTGTTATCTATGTATGTATAAACTTAATTTTAATAAATACAACACAGAGAGTATAATAGTATCATAAAAGTATATTTATATACACAAACTTAAATGCGCATGAACTATTAATAAGTAATAAACTACANTTGGTAGTGTATTTAAATACACAAACTTAAATGCGCATGAACTATTAATAAGTAATAAACTACATGCATGTGCTGTCAAGGCTAACTAAAATAAAAAATATTGTGGAAAGTTCTAACAAAATTATTACTAGCCTAAGAGTGCGTTTAAAATTAAACTAGACCTACGGATTAATTTTTCTTTAGCCTACCGTATTAAACAACTTGAAATGTCACGCATGTAATAATAACAATTTTGTAAATATTAGTAACCAATAGTTAAAACTAACGTAACTAACTAGCTAATTTATTTTACACATCTTTTTAATATGTTAAAAATTTTAATAAAAATGTATGTATATACAGAATGTTCAGTAAGTAAGAAAACAGATTAATTATTATAAACAACGAGAACAACAGAAATCAGTTTCCTTACTAACTGNTATATATATATATAGAATGACTAAATAACTATACTTCGCGCAATACTTTTACAAGTATAGAAGATATTAAAATTTTTTCTTTTTAGGAATTTATAGGATTGTAGATCCTACAATTTTCAAAAAAAAAATTATTAAATTGGTTCTATTGGTTTTTTATATGGAAACATAAATGTTTTAGCAATGATAGGTCGTTAATAACTTTTGAATAAGAATTTAGAAAGTTTTTAACTTAACTTTTCTATAATGACTAAAAGTGAAGTCGAGTCCTGTTTAATTATTTTAGCTTCGATGCGAAGCTGAAAAGGTATTAGTTTTACCAAGATGTGTTTTTTGTTATTTTTTTTTTTTGTGTGTCTGTTACCACTTTTTCTTAGATCTCACCAAACCGATTTCTTTCAACGATATGTCAAAAGATCACAAATCGAATCTAGTCAAAGACATTACACTCAAAAATTGAAAAAATCACCTTCGTCCCCTTAAATGAGGGAAATCTCATTACAAAAAATTACAAATTTAATCGCTAATTTTCGATATTTATTCAATTTTTTTTACTTAAATTTGCAATAACTTTTTTAAAAATTACCACATCAATATAATTTTTTTTTATAGATGCATGATGTCTTTACCTATCATTTGATATATTTTTTTATAAAGCTAACCTTTTACCTGTCCACAAGGGGGTTCAAAACGACAACTTTTTGAACTTAATCTTTGAATGTGTTTCGGAAACTGATACTTTTATATATACCTTAAATTAAGCTTATGTAATATTCTTTATTATTGAAAAAAAAATGTTGGGACTTTATTTTATCTTTACGGTAAAAATGGCTACCAAATGCTATTTTTGTGTGAAAATTCTCGATTTTATATTTTACATTTTTAACTTTATAATGCTATAACTTATTGAAAAGTGTATGGATCAATACAATTTTTTATGAGAAAGAATATATTTATATCGCTCTTTCATACGACATACTTTATTTTAAAATAACACCATTTCCCTTTATAAATATATATTCATATATTACACTTATAAATCATCAAACTTAAAATCAGAATATAAATAAGGAAATAGGAGATCATGTAGCTTTTGGAATAATCCACTAATTTTTTTAAATTAAACACTATTTACAGATTTGTATCAAAGCGTCTTGTATGATAGTGATTTTAATCATTGTCAGATATCATTATACTTGTTCCAACTATGCACGTCACTACTGTGCTGGTTCTTTTTACTTTAATAAGGATTCGATAACTAAGATCTTTAACCGGCTAATATAATCTATAATAAATTAATATTATTTACAATAAATGTTTATCTTTATCTTTAGGCGTTTATGAACCATTTAAAAATGTATAAAAGTTATGCTATTTTTTAAAATACTGTTTCAAAAGTTGTTATCGATCTTTTATTGTAGTAATAATGTTTTTATTTTGTTTTGTCAATTCTCTAACTTAAAAAAATGAGCTTGCTACATATATGTAGAGTAACAGCCATGAAAGAGCGCTTAAAAATTTAGAAAAATTATATGTTATATTTTTTTAAGGTGGGGCAAAATTTGGTTTGGATCCTTCAATTACATTTTATATTATATGTCCTGTGTGGATCTAGTTCATGTTAAAACCCCCGGCATTTAATTTCGAGCTAATCTCTCACACACTATTTAAGATTTTTTTATTGGTATGGAGGAATCTCCTATTAATTTTCAGAATGCATATCAGTGAAAGCATCACCTCTTCACATCAGATGTATATGGACTTGAGGCCCGTAGACTATGAACCCTTAATATTGAAAAATATCCAAGGGCTCCTGGAATTGTTGAGTAGCAGGATAGGCCAGGCCGACCCAGTCTACGTCTATGACTTGCAACAAATTTTCTATAATATAATATTTGATCATTTTGTATAAACGATTCAAATTATTTAAATAATAACAATTATAAAAAAATTGTAAATTATATTAATTACAAAAATAAATATATTAGAAATAAAATTAGATTAAAAGTATAAAATATTCCTTTTAACTGCGTTTTTTTTTTTATAATTTTACATTTTAAGACTTAAAATAAATTATATCTACTGTTCATTTATTCTTTAGACAAATATGAACACAGGTTTTTGTATTTTATAGCTAAGCAGCGATAATATTTATTTTTTAACAATAAAAATAATAAATTACGTTAACTAATAGAGATAAAAATGATTTTTTTTTGTGTATTATCAACTATCGATTTTTTCTTTTGTCTGCGTGCTTCTTGTTATCACACTCTTAAATACCAACTGAAACTGATCCCCTCCATCACCACCCACTAACAACAGAGAAAACGGCTCACGGTGACGTCGCCACCACCGACCGGCTGTGCGGAGCAGTTACCTATCTATTTCGTCGTACAACTACAGGCGTGTTGAGCGGTTTTTGCGGAGGCCGTCTTCGTTGTCCATATCCATCTGTGTCCATATGAGTGTGTGTGTGTGTGTATGTGCACAATCAATAAACTATAATACAATTATTTACATGCATGTTTAATAATAGTACAAGTAACGAAATTCTCGTGTTTGTCTATTCACGAGATGATAGTTAAAATTTTCAACCGTTCATGACTCACCTCCCTTGCATCTGCATACACACACACACACTAATAATTTCGTTGTCAATTTTCTTTGTATTTTATTTTTGTAAAAATATTTATCTTTCTATGTCATGAATCTAATTGATTGATTTCATTAATTTAACTTTGTTAATTCTGTGATAATTGTAAATTCTGTCATCGTTTTTCTACCTCAATTTCAATCGGGAAAAATGTCTTTGGTTCTTTGCTGAAGTCTCAAACTAGGTGCCTCGATACATGTAAGTACTTGTTCTTAAATCTACATTTGTAATCATTTTATTATTTTAAATCATATTGTGAATAATTCATTGCTCAACTCGACTGTAACCATGAAATGAAAATTCAATTTCATAATGATGTTGAAAGAGAAATCATAATCTAGCATGAAAACAAACTGTATTTTTTATAAGTGGCTGTGTTACAAAATATTTTCTCTTATAAATTTAAACTGTAAAATCAGTAGTGTTTGGGGGTATACGGCGTATATACACTAACATTTTTTAAATTAACATATACACTAGAAAAATAATATTTATGCACTATTTATATTGAAGGGTATACACTCATAAATCAATGTATACCCTGAAGTAAAAAAAAAAAAAAATGTTTTTTGTGACAACTACACTGTGTAAAACCATTATAAATTATGTTAATTTAATTGTTTTTTTATTCTTTATAACACTTGTAATAAATTAGTAATTTAAGTTAATATTTCTTTATTTTGGATTGTTTATTCTTACATATATTTTGAATGGTTTGTTTAAATATGAAGATAATTATGTTATTATACAACAATTAATTACTACTTAATGATCTTAAGATTGTTAATGTCTTATTAATCTTAAAAATTAATGTAACCAACTTGTTTTTAAGTACCTTCTTGAACAGTTATGATAGTTTATTTATCTTCTATACCATCTAGTAGATTTTATAATATCTCACAATTTTAATTGTATTATTAATAATATATAATTCTTTAAATTAACTTACCAATTTGGTAGTTTTTGTTCAGTCTGTTTATCTAACTTGGTAGTGTATTTAAAGAGAGCCTTTGCTCTGAGTAGCTGATTTTAATGAGGGTATCTTAAGAATAATTGGCTTATTTTCCTAATTATACAATTATATATAATTAAATTATATAATAATTAATTATATATAAACCTTTATATAATTATATAAAGGTTTTATATTAGGGATAAAAAATATTTTAAATATATTATTCCCAAGGCAACAAAATGTTAGATATATCATTATTTAATTGGTTTTTAAATTTCAGTCTATTGATAGTTCCAATCCAATTNTGTTAGATATATCATTATTTAATTGGTTTTTAAATTTCAGTCTATTGATAGTTCCAATCCAATTTTTTTTTAATGTTATTTATAATAGTAAAATTGGTTAGGAAAACATTGAATATCAGTCAATGAAAAATGATATGTATTAATTAATCTGAAGACACTATAAATTTTATTAGATACATTAAAATAAACTATAATATGGGGATACTAAAACAATTTAAAATCTTTCTTAATGATGCATTTTTTGAAAATATCACTAGTGAATATATTTATAGTATTAAAATAATAAAAAACTTGATTCATTTATATCACTTTAAATAGATTCAACTAAAATAAGATCATTAAAAGTTATTTAATTACAAAGAATTGAATCCTATAAATATAATGTAAAACTTTCTAATATTTTAACATAAAAATAAAATAGATGAGTTTCATATTATTTTCAAATTCGAATTATAGCTACATACCTAAAATAGGATTATTATTATTTTTAGATATATTTATTAAAAATGGATGATATATCAAATACACATTATTTCACTGGATCAGCTAGAGATAAATGTAATTATTTCAACAGAACAAGAAATAGACTTCTTATTACAGCCTATGAAGGAATACCTGAGAACTTGTTACTCAATGCACTTGGATGTATTGTAAGAATTCCTTTACAGTTACTATTATTTTAAGTTGATTTATATTATTTATTTTGTTTTAAATTTTAGTTGTTAGTATTATTTTTTGCATTTATGAGGAAAAGAGCTTGGGATTATGGAAGATTAGCACTAGTTAACAAAGACTATGAAAAGTATATTCTTTAATAATAATATAATAATATTTCAAATATTCAATTATTTTATTTCTTTTATTTAGATGGTCACGTATATTTTATGGTACAACTGATGAAGGTTCAGAAAATACTGTAGAGGATGGTGCTTCAACTACAAATTTAGATAATTCTATGCCTGTTGATAGAGGCATGTTTTCTTGGTTCTTGACAATTATTCATCTTAGGTAAAAAAATTTTCATGGTTTCTTCTTGGTTTAATATTGATCTTATAATTGAAGTATGGTTGATTTAAATTATATGAGTACCATAATGTTTTTTTTTTTTTGAGTACTTGAAAAAAACTATTCCATTTTACCATTAAGAGTTATTAGCAGCTCTATCTTAGTTATTAGTTTTTTATTTTACAAATAGTTATTGATAGAGGCATTCCTATAGATAATTTTTAGGAAAGTATAGAGTGAATTTTGCCAACTGTTAGTTGAGGAGTGGAATACACTCCACATTTCTATAAAATAGGAATTCCCTTGTTTATTGAAATTGAATTTCTTTTCATGCTACTAGTGTAGGTACTTTGATATAGAAAAATTGAATTTTTGACACTTACATCTCTTAGTTCTATCGAGACAAAATTATGTCTTTATTATTTTGATAGTTAATTTTTATAAGTTTTTTTTTCTGTTTTTAAATAAAATTAATATAGAGATGAAAAAATTTTACGAAAATGTGGATATGATGCTGTACAATACTTATCATTTCAACGACACATAATGGCACTTATGGCAATTATTACAGCTGTGTCTTTAGGTATTGTATTACCAATAAATTTTGCTGGAGATCTAGAAGGCGATGAAAGATCTTTTGGGCACACCACTGTTAGCAATCTTGATCCTCAGTGAGTAATATATTTTTATAATTTAATTAGCAATTAGTATTTTATGCTATTTATAAATGCATTTAGTGAAGATAGAAACAATTATATTTAAAAAATACTAGTTATGTTTTTTGATTAGGTCGCCTTGGCTATGGGTTCACGTGACGATTGCTATGTTATATTTTCCATTAACTATTTGTATTATGAGAAGATTTTCTGTTAATTTGAAGTTGGAAGAAAATGGTGAGCAATGGTCTCGTACTCTCATGATCACAAACATACCCAGACGGAATTCTGATATAAATGACTTAGATAGACATTTTCGGTAAATTAAATTATTATATTTTAATAGAGAAATGTGTTTATCAGTTTATACAATAAAAATTAATTATTAATGTTTTTAGTGAAGCATACCCTGAATGTGAAGTTGAAAATATTCAACTAGCATATGATGTAAATAAGGCAAATGAATTAGAAAGAGATAGGTAAGTTTTAGTTAAAATATATTTTTTTAATTAAAATTAAATTTAAATCCCTTATTAAATAAAGAACAATTATACATATATTTATGCATGCATAGACATTTCTGTAAATACAGTCTAAACAAAGTTAAATATTTATTTTTAACTATTTACATAGAGTTGCAGCTTTTCAAGCCAAACAATATTGTGAAAACCATTTAAAAACTACTGGTGAACGTTTGACAGTTCAACCTCATGTTTGTGGCTATATTTTTATATGTTGTGGACTTTGTGATTCTCATAATATAGAAGCAATAGATTACTATTCTATCAAAGAAGCTCGATTAAAAGCAGAAGTAAGTTATTAAATGATTATTTTATTGAAAAACCAGTAATATAATTGATGCCCTTATGTAAATGATATAAAGTTATTATTTGTTAATTTTTTTTTTACAATTTATCAGTTGGAAACAGAAAAAGAATCTGCATTAAAAAGACCTCTAGGTATAGCTTTTATTACACTAACTACTATCCATGCTGCTAGATTGATTTATCAAGATCATGTGTATAAATTATCAAAATGTGGTCGTCATAATCCTCCTACTAGTACAGTAGCTGGCCTACTTCAACCTTATCGATGGAGGGTAACTTTTGCTCCACCACCTGATGATATATTTTGGTACATAGATTTTAGATATTATGTTAATTTAGATTATGTAACATTGATTTAAACTATAAAAATTTTTATTTAGGGAAAACTTAACTGAACCATCTCACAATCGTTACTGTAAAATTGTATTGACTAACACATTCTTGTTAATTGTTTTATTTTTTCTGACTACACCTGTAATTGTTTTAAATGTAATGGATACATTAAAACTTAGAGAATTTGAAAAAGCTGTGAGTTATGTTTATTTATAGTTAGATATATGAAATTTTTATAAATTTATATTATACGATATTGCATATTAAATTTAATCTTTTTATCATAGAGTCCAATTTTATCTGAGTTTATGCCAACACTATTATTATGGACTGCTGCTGCTCTTTTACCTGTTTTAGTTGTGCGGTCTGATCAGTGGCTTAGTCATTGGACAAGGTCAAAACGAAATCATTCAATCATGCGCAAAACTTTTGTTTTTCTCCTTTTTATGGGTTTAATTTTACCATCTTTAGGACTAACTAGGTAATTTGTTGTAAGTTCATAAAAAAATTTTTTAATTAATATTTTCATTATTGTTTTTAGTGCTCAAGCATTTTTAGAATTTGCATTTCAAGCAGGAACAGAAAAATACCGATGGCAATGTGTATTTTTACCCGATAAAGGAGCATTTTTTGTAAATTATGTTGTTACTTCTGCTTTAATTGGAACAAGTTTAGAACTGATCAGATTTCCTGAGTTATTTATGTATGCTCTTCGTCTATCTCTCTCAAGGTAAGGAATTTGCATTTTATTTAAGTATTTTTTTTTTTTTAACATATTTTTAAGTAAAATCTTTTTATAACACTGAAAGACTAAATGTATATCTAAAAAAAACATTTTAAGTAAAAATTAAAGCCAATGATTACTAAGTAAAAGGTCTGAGAAAATGATTTTGATATGAGGTTTAAGTCTCAAAAATTTAACAATTGATAATTTAATAATTTATCTATTGAGATTTTAAGAATTATTTCATAGATATATTACTTATCACACAATAATCAATTTTGTCTTCTAAACTTGTACTAACAAAGATTTTTAGTACAAATAGGTGAACAAAACAAAGAATTAGCCGCTAGTCAAAATCATTTATCTATGATCACAGAAAAAGATGAGGCTTATATTCATTTTGATAGATGGCTAACTATTTTAGCAAAGCATAATTTTTAGTCTGCACTTGTGTTGTTTTGTATTTTATCAATTTTTTATTTTCTAATTTTTATAGGTCTAAAGCAGAATCAGCTAGTGCTAGAAGACTAATTCTTTGGGAATTTCCTTTTGGTGTTCAATATGCTTGGATGTTATTAATATTTTCAATTGTTACAGTTTATAGTCTTTCATGTCCACTTATTACACCTTTTGGTTAGTATTTTACTAAAGTAAAAAGTATAATTGTTTAAATAAATATTTTCATATTATATTTAAGGTCTATTGTATATGTTAACTAAACATTTTGTTGATCGTTATAATATTTACTTTGCTTATGGAAAGTCAAAAATTAGCAAACGTATTCATAGTACTGCTATTAACTGTGTTATGGTGTCTATAGTACTTTTACAAGTTAGTTTTACATCGTTGTCAATGTTACGCCATGGACTTCAAGATATAACATTATTTGCCCTGGTTGGTCTTATTATTACACTGGGATTTACTCTAACTCAATGTTTCTTCCGCCAATGCTCGGCTTGGAGTCCTATACTTTATCAAGTAAGTTAAGTTATTAAAAAATGTTTTAAATGAAATAATTTTACTAATAAAAACTATAGGTGAGAAATCCAAGGAATGTCCAGCCTAGTCCAGGTAGGCGTAACCATAATTTACATACAACTGATTATATTCCTGAAGTACTACAACAGCCTCTACCACTCACATCAATTAACTCTTTTCTGTCGCTAACTCCAAATGGTTCTGGTACCACGTTGGATAATTTGGAAATTGAGATAAAAAATAATGGACATAATCAAAGATTATCCAATGGTCAATCCCAAACTCAGGTGATAATTGAATCTCAAAATTGCTGTGATCAACTTTACCAGAACTATGACTATAGTCAAACAGTTCCTGTATAAATAATTAGGTCTTCAATAAGTATCTTATATGTGATTCACAGCTCAGATTTTTTAGCATTATCTATTTACATTCATAATTTATAGTCAGTGTGTTTGTATAGTCATATTGTTGTACATATTTTATGTTATGACATTTCCTATAGATTAAGGTTTTCCTTATGATGATGAATTAATTTCATCATATTAAATTTCATCGTAGTTTTTGTTTAAAATTTTTTATTTGGTCAATAACGTATGTCTTGTATTTACTTTCTGCCTGTTTTAAAAGAAAGATAATGATTCAAAATTTTTTTCAGTCTATTAATTATTCTTAAATTTGGATGATGGTGGTTTAAGTAGATAATATTAATAAAAATATCGAATCTTGTTATGATAAAAATGTTATGTTAAAATATTATTGATTGTAAACTATTAAAAATTATTTGCTTTCATAAATAATGATTTATGAATATTAGATGATGATTGCAAATTTAAAATTTTTGTTTTTTTTCTAATATTAATTTAAAATTTATTTATAAATGAAATACTTCTATGTAGACAATTTTATTTCTTTATTATTTTTGGATGTGAAACAAAGAAACCAAAGTACAATTCCATCCATTATTAAATAAGTAAGTTTTATATAAAAATTAATATTTTTAATCATAAATTATTTGACAATAGAAAATAGTATTTATATACTTTGTCTTTAGATATTCTTTAATATTTATAATACAATTTTTTTTTATATATAAAAGTATGTTAGTTTCATAATCAATTATTTTTGTACATTATAATATTATTTATTTTAATTTGTAATTGTCAAATAAAAATATAGGATAAAATTAAGTAACTTAAAATTTAAATTAAAAAAAAATTAGTATTCATCAGAACCAGTTATACAATTTTTAGTTAAACGTGCAATACAATTTTAGATTAAATAAAATAGCAAAATATTAATTTTAATTTTAGATAATATTTATTTTTGTTACAAAAATTATTGCTCTAAATTAGTAGTTTTTTGAAACTGATGATATTAAATCCTAATTATTCTGTGTATATGTAATACACAGAATAATTATGATTTTATACACTATAAATAACATATTTTCCATTTATTGACATATTTTTATTTGTTCATTAGAAGTTCTACAAATTATTTATTTCAAATCCCAATGATTCAATATTTTTGGCAGTATTGAATATGTAATTATTATCTTTTGATAAAAAGCTAATGGAATAATAAAAATAACAAATTATTAATTCAACTAACAAAGGCTAATCTCTATTAACTTTAGAACAGCTGGTAGGTGATTAATAAACACCATCATTGCTTGTGGTAATGTTATATTTGCCTTATTTTCACGTATATGTAGAAAATAATATCATTGAGACTATCAGAAATCATTATATTATTTTGTGCAATTATTATTTTATTTATAAAGGTTATTACTATTGTGTATGGAAACTATGTATCTAGTCCAAAAACTAAGTGAAATTTATTAGTTCTATGCTATAATTTTTTTAAGTAAGATTATAAACCTAAAAATCCTGGTATTAAAAATCTTAAAATATTAGTGTAAATGTGACCTTGTTATTGTTAAATGTGATTTGTGTTTAAAAACATCTATAAAAATTTTTTTTTTTTTAATTATATGTTTTGTTACTAATATCCAACAAATAGTTAACTGTAACAATTATTTGGCTTATATTAATTGAAATGTTCACTAACTTTATTCACTACCATTACTTCAACCTCAATTATTATATAGTACTCAAATTTTCAAACATATCCGCCCATTTTTTGTAATTTACTGTTAATATTTTTTGGACAAAAAATTTAATATTAATCTTATTTTATATATATTGAAATCTTTAGATGTGTGTACATATGTATATTAAAAATACCTTTAGGCAATCATGTGATTTTAAAAGCTTGTTATTTATTTGTTTTTTATTTGTATAAACTCTACAAGTAACATGATTTTATTTATAACAATTTTGTATTAACATGTAACTTGTTTTCATATTCAGTCAGATTTAATTTGCAGATTACTTAGACATATATATCTTTTTTAATACTTATTGTATTTTATTTTAAAAATATAGTAAAATTTTTTGTTAATATTTGAAAATCTGTAATTGATTTTGAAATTTAAATAATATAGTTTATGATAAAATAACAATTCTTTCTCTTTGTACCATTTTTGCGTTTAAATGATCAAAAATAATATTAGTCTAGATAATTGTGATACATAAAAAGAATATAACTTCAATTATTAAACATAACATCATATAAGATTAAATAAGGTGTAGCAATTAATAATGTAGTTTACAAAAAAAATCTGTATTGCATAGACATTTATTTTTAATTATGCAAATCACAGTAGCAAAATATATAATTTTATTTATGAAATAGGTGTCACAAATACAACAGTAAAACGTCCAAAAAATTAGTATAGTTTACATTTATTCTTTGAATTGTCAATGATATAATTATTAAACATTTAAAATTAAATAATGAATATTAAGAGCATAAGCAATGTGCATTAATTATTGTTTCATATAAAATCCGTAATACATAAGATGTTTAATTTAAATTTAGTGAATTTATAATTAAAAAAACTGATTATCAAAAAATGTACGAAGATAATAAAAAAATGGCACATTTTCTAATCAATATACACAAAAAAAAATTATTACTAAAATAGTCTCTTAAGAATTAAAAAAAATACATGACATTGAACACACATTATTAAATTTCAGTTCATGAATAAAGAGAAAATAAACAATTCAATATACTATTATAGTAACAATAGTAAAATTAAACTAATACATAAACACATATGATTTATTTTTTCCAGATATTGTAAAATCAAACTAAAAATAATATAATTGATATAATATAAAATAAGATTTGACCATACTTTTATCATTAAATCTAATAGAAAAATTGTCAGTAAATATCGTTAAATATAAAGAGATTCAAAATTTCTTATTTTAATACATATTAATAATTTGGTAAATATGTAATAAAGTATATAAATAAATCAATCATAAAATGTAAGGCAAAGTATAATCATAACAAATAAAATGCTGAAAAATGGTAATTACTTGACAACTAATTAAATAGATTGGACGCTATAACATAGATATCTGAATTCTAGTAACAGTGATGTATAAATAGAACAAAAACAACATATTCTTAGTAAACCCAGTTGACAGGAACCCATTGATGCTCATTTGATATTTTATCTAAAGCTTCAACTACCTGGCGGAATGTATGATCAAAATCTTCGTTTATAATTACTAAATCAATGTACTTCTCATACATTCTTTGTAAACAAGCACTTTCTTCCAATTGTTTTTTGATATCATCGTCCTATAATTTAACAATTATTCAAATCTCATTAAAAAACTATAATTAAAATAAATAATTATTTATTATAATAAAAAACTATTTCAAACTTAACATTTTTTAAATAAATATTTAGTAACATAATAAAACATAAAATAAGTAGTTAATAATAATGTCTATGTTGCTTCACTAACATTAATCATAAATAAAATTTATTTACCTCATATAATGATGCTAGGGATTCTAATGTACGAGCTCTTCTAGAACTATACCTAATTGAACTCTGACGATCAAACTAAATGGAACAAAGAAGAATTAAACTTTTATAGTTTAGTATTAGACATTACATCCCAAATTTGAATCATTTATATTCATATCATTGTATGACATAAATTTATTTATTCATCTAAGTATTAATAAGTAAATTAAATTTATAATTTCTAAAACAAAAATTAATGCTACTATATTTTGGTAAACTTACAGTTAATGTACGACTAGAATAACCAAAGTTTCTTGAAAAATCATATAAACCTTTTCCAATTTCTACACCTGGTGCTCCTATAAATATTACATATGGCATAAATTCTGAGGAGTTGTGAAGAATTTTCAATGCCTGAATGAATAACGGTTTAAATTATTACTTATATAGTAAACGTAAGAGTTGAAAAAATAACTCACTATAGGACTACAATCCAAAACACACATTTTTCCTTGATTAATCACATCACGAATAGAATCTAAGCTTGTACCATACAAATTATTTCCATGTTCACCATATTCTAAAAATTTATGTTCACGAATATCATGTTCCATTTGTTCACGATCAGTAAACCAATAGTTTTGACCATTTTCTTCCAATTCTCTTGGTTGTCTAGTTGTATCTGTATTAATATATTAAATTTGTATAAGCTAAATTTTTATAATTTTAGCTTCGATGCGAAGCTGAGAAGGTATTGGTTTTACTAAGATGTGTTTTTTTTTTTTTTTTGTGTCTGTTACCACTTTTTCTCAGCTCTCACCGAACCGATTTCTTTCAATGATACGTCAAAAGATCACAAATCGTATCTAGTCGAAGACATTACCCTTAAAAATTGAAAAAAATTCCCTCGTTCCCCGTAAAAGGGAGAAAACTTCAAAAAAATTACAAATTTAAAAATCGCTAATTTTCGCTAATTTTTCAATTTTTTTTACTTAAAAGTGCCATAACTTTTTCAAAAATAAACATATCAATATAATTCTTTTTTATATAGATGCATAATATCATTACCTTTCATTTGGTATATTTTTTTCATAAATTTAACCCTTAACCTGCCCACAAGGGGGGATTTAAAATGACAACTTTTTCACAAAAAATTAATTTTTTTAACTTAAATTTTGAAAATGTTCCGGAAGGTCTGACACTTTTATATATATCTTAAATTAAAGCTAATGTAATAT
>NW_026099573.1:6387527-6415557 GCF_025091365.1 Daktulosphaira vitifoliae | reverse complement strand
TCTTAATCAGGATATTAATAAGGAACTAGCAGTTTATGAAGCTTTTGGAATAATCCACCAATTTTTTAAAATTAAACACTATCTAAAGATTTGCATCGAAGCGTTTTTTTTTGATAGTGATTTTAATCACTGTCAGATATCATTATACTTGATCCAACTATGCCACGTCACCACTGTGCCGCGACCCCCCTGTGCTGGGTTTTTTTTTTTTTTTGCTTTTTTAATGAACTAATAATTATCAGTTTAAACTAACATGGAACAACTCCAGCAAACTTGTTGGGATCACTATTTATCAAACGATTTTTTAAAGTTCTTCTGCCTACTCCTGTAGTACCAATTAATGCTAGAGTGCGTCTTTTGAAAGGAGGCATTTTTGTTACTTCTTCATATAATATTAATTCTGCCTTGTCAAATTCACCATTCCATTTTGATTGATACATTTTTTTACACTTCTTTTTTGAAATCTAAAAAAATATAAATAAATATTTAATTTATTAGATTTGATAACAATAAATAAAAGAGGAAATGAACATTAATTTTGGAAAAAAAATAAATTTATAATTAAACAGAAAGTTAATTAATCTAATTATAGACATCAATCTAATGATTAACTATTTAATTTTTTTAATAAAATTATTTTAGAAAAAATTAAAAAATTGTCATTATTAAAAAATAATAAGTTGAAACACTAATACACAAAAAAGGATTTATTGCACCATTTACAGTGAAAGCTTTTGAAATTAAATTTACCCTAGTTCCACATATACTAATTTTATGAACATAATCAGCTTCAGGGGGAACAAAAGCTTTTCTTCTTTCTTCAAGTTCTTGAGAAGGGATCAATCTTGGTAGCTCATTCTTGCCAACTTTTGTTGCTTGCCACCAATTGGGATCTTTCTGGTCTAATACCTAAAACAAGCAAAAAAATTAAATCTAAAAAAGTTTATTGTTAAAAATAAATTCTAAAAATAGTAATATATAGAAAAAATAAAATATATTTTAAGAATTTACCTGAAGAATATCGCCATGCTTGAATGGCAAGCCTATTTCTTTACACGGAATAAGATTATCTTCATTAGGATCATAGTCAAAAAGTGCTCTCATGTAACACTGTTGAATTGAATAATTATTTATCCATTATAAGCTAAATAAAACATAATGAAATCATAATGGTTTAATTGAATTACTTGTTGGGTTTTAGCTGTATTTTTGTGATAAAATCCTGGAGCAATTCTTATTTGTAATGTGTCTTTACTTCGACTAACTTCATTCATTAAATCTTCTGGACTATCAACCCTTTCACCATTAATTTCTAATATAACATCTCCTTTCTTGAGTAGTCCCTGTCTCTCAATTGCTCCTCCAGATAAAATTCTAGCCACAATGAGGTTACCATTCTCATCTTGTTCTACTGTTAAGCCCTAAAATTTTAAACATTAACAAATATATTTTAAACTCACAATTTTTATTGAGTATATTTTATAAGTCTAGAAACTATTTTACCAAAGGTTCATCTGGTTTTTTACGTAATCCAATTACTTTGTATTGAGAAGACATCTTAGTTCCGTTTTTGTGTAGAGGTGGTGTAGGTGGCGTTGGTGGTAAATCAGGTCTTTCTAATGATCTTTTGAATCTTTTAATGGCTACTTTATCATGTATTTTTAAAAGTTCCTATAAAAGTAAATGTCATGTGTTGAAATAAAATATTTGTTCGAAATAAATAAAACTTCAATCGTCAGCTCTAAGCTTACCCTAAAATGTAATTTAGTAAAAATTGAGAGTAAATCTTTAGCAATTGGGTGTTTGGACAACTTGCATTGATGGCACACTTCGTTTAAAGTTTGCTTCGAATTACTAGCTACAGGTTCACAAGTTTGACACTCTTCTAAACAATTTTGAACCTTAAAAACAAATCGTGTTATGACGTTGACGTTTAATGCGGACATAACGATTTTTAAATTATTTATAACACAATGGAAATTTACAATAATTCATGAATAACTAAAATTTTTGTGAGAAAAATAATCGGAAACGTCTGTGAATATATAGAGTGAATAAAGAATACACGGCTAAAATAATGTTTTTATAACAATGGTGAATTGTTCTGAAATAACACGCGATCATATCATAGTCATGCAGCAACAAGACTCATACGGCCGTAGCTTACAAACAATACATTAAATATTATTGGTAGCTATTGACAACGATAAGTAATCAAACATTTCTACCAACTCTTGTGGTGAACTGGGGTTTCTAAATCAAAGTTCGATCCCCTTTTAAAGGTTGTTAGGAAAGAATCAAAATAATAAATATAATGTAACAGTCGCTAACGGAACTCTGACCGGTAAGTCAACAATCGATTTTTATTTTTATCCATACTTAATTGTCATTAATAGTAACAGGCATTTTCAAGCAATTAATACATTTTTAAATAATAATTCGGTTAACAAAATATTATTTCTAAAATATTATTCAGGATATAACATAAGATGCATTTTACAATTTCTAAATATTTACAAAATAATATAGGTTCACGTAACTAATGAATTCCTTATTGTGTTTTTCAAAATTCAAAAAATATTAAGTAAACATAATTTAAAATGATTTGTAAAAAGTTTCACAATACGCACATTTATGTTTCTTCCGAAATGATTTTGCATAATATGAACAATAAATAAATAAATATTCACGTATTCGATTTATGTAGTTTAGGAAGGCGCGAACCCAGAAGAAATTTGAAAAACCATTATTCAAAATGAGGACCTTTTTTAGAAAATAATTGTAATTGGAGGGAGCGGCATTGCTCCATACCGCCATTGTATCCGCGTCTCCTTTAGAGACAGGAATTTCGTTTTATACGATAAATAAACAAAACGCAACTGGACTATTGATTACACAAAAGTATATTACAATTAAAAACAATTGACGCCGTTTGACCTCGACCCCTTTTCTGGACAAGGACCGTTCGACAAAAATGTTTTCAGGAACATCCTAACGTTTCACCAAAAAAATGTTTTCGCGTGCGCCGTTAAAATAGATACAAACAATTAATAACAACTCATTAATTTTTTTCGTAAAATTAAACAAATTATGAATTTTATATAAAATTAAAAAATGAATATTTCTAAATAATAATAATAAATTTAAAAGAATAATTATATATTATCATTAAGATATATTGAGACACAAGTGATATTATTGGGCTCGTATAGGGGAATCTATACATCGAGAAATGAACAATATTACTATGGAAATCCTATACAATCGGAATGATTTTAAATTTGAAATTCATGTGGAATTTTAGACACCTCTTTTAGATTAAATCTCCTAAAAAATATTATTAAAGGATCTTTTTTAGCATATAAAAGGAGCGTTTCTAATTTGATTTTAACGGAACCAATAACTAAAAAAAACAAACAAAATTTCCAAATATACCGAAGGACGTTAAATTAGACGCGGAAAGCGTACAATATTTTTTTAATTTTTCTAAATACTCTATAGGCAACAACAATAACAAACCACGCCCGTTCAGAACAACTAAGATCTTTGTTATGAGTTTAGAAACCAAAACAATAACAATACTATCTCGTTAAAACCTGAGCTGCTCACAAACTCGGTAACGTCCAAAAATGATCATCTAACAAAAAAATTCAACACTTCCTCAAAAAAAAAAAAAATTACAGAAATTGTTTCAAAAAATCATAGGAAGTCATGAAAAGTTGGTGAAATGTGATGAAAAAATGACTCACTGTACCTTGTCGTTGAGGAATTCCTTTTCGGCCGCGCAGGACGTAAATACTTTGTGCGTTGGCGTCAAGATGTTTTTAAGTTATCTGTTAGTAAGCCGTGTGAGTATTCATCGTCGTGAACTGTTTATTTATTGTAAAACGTTACAAAACCGAAAAATCGTAAAACGCGGGTAATTTGCAACGAAATCGTTCAACAAGCGACGTGGTCACCACACTTCCCAAACACTTTACTACAATATGTTTGAACACTAACAACCGACTAGACGTGTCACTTGTTTTACTGAATACAACGAAGAGTAGGAGCATAACACTTCTGTAGGTGGGAGACGACGTATTGCAATATCGTTACTGTTGGTATATCATTTAGGTAGACGCTCGTGTACCTGTACAGAGAAGGGGCTGTGGTCGTCAACAGACAGACACAGGTGGTTAACGGATTTTTAAGGATTCTCAACGTGCGGACGGTACAGAAGAACCTGTCCGGATTTTTGACCTTTTCAAAACGTGTATATGAATACTCTTGTGTTCTTAATGAACATTTTCATTAGAAACTCGTACCTGTATAGTACTACTAATTGGCACTGTGACAGGAAAATATCTTGTCACTGTACGCAGCAAAACGACCTGTGTTAATACACACTGTATTCACTACCAGTAAATGCCTTTTAACAACTAAACAAATATCCTCGTTGTCTTGATAAGAAAATTCGACTTTCATTCAAATTAACGAGCTAAATTTTAACGACGATTTAACTTCCTCAAAATTTCGAAATAAAAGCAAATCTTTTAGATTTGCTGCAATTGAGATGTTTTAAGATCTGAAATTCAAATACTGTGCAATTTATTCTTGACTAAATAATTAACATTAAAAATATCTGTACCAAATATAAATCAATTGTACGAATATTAATTTTGAATTTTTTCTAGTTGTTTGCATTAACACATTCATAAATTGTTTTCCTGTTCGTTGCAACGACAAGGACAACCGGCGGCGGGATTTTCATTATACAGTAACTATGCAATAGACTATAGCCTCAAAGAATATTTTGGTTTTTGTCTTCAGGTTTTTGTAAGTTTCTTTTATTGTCATCATGTTCATAGTTGACCTCAAAACACCACTAGGGTTTATTATCTATAGGCTCAATGATCCCACTAAACCTTACATCTACAAAGATTTTATTTTATGAACTGTAATTGTTGTATAAGAAATCAAAGGTTTAAGTATTCATACCAAATTCCTCTACATTATATGTATTTATCTGATAAATTAAATGTCTTAAATAATCTAATTTCTATTAATAAACGTATTAATTAATTTTTTTTATATAAAATTATAATGTTTTGATAAATTCTACGTTGACGGGTAATGATAGTAGGAGTAGATTTTCATAAATGTACCCCAAATTCGCGTCCGAATACTGATGTTTACATATTTGGCATTTACTAATTAATAACGATAAAACTTATTTTATAGTTATGCAGTATTAGTATTAGTAGTATTTCTTAATTGTTGCACCTTTTAAAATACCCAAAATAGTTTGTCATTTGAAATACAATTAATGTTTATTGTGAAGTTAAAATTCCAAAGTATAGTAAAAATATTTAACCATTTTATCTAAACCCTGTCACTTATGTAACGAATAACAATATACATTAATTTACAATTTATTTTTTATTAAAAATACAATTCAATTTCAAGAACTATTATACTATTTTAGGGGTGTAGTCAAAGCTGGAATTGGAGTCTCAAGATCCCTTAGCGACTTAGAAATTTACTATAGGAAGGGTCCGTAAAACTTTCAAAATGTGAAATTATGAAAATTATACGGGAGCTTTACCCATTTACTATACCTCACTGCTATAATTTTGTGTCAGTGGAAGGGGGATTTCATGACTCTCTTGTGATTACGTAAATGTTCCTGTATTATGTTAAATAAAAAATTTTTCTTGTGTATATTGGAAAAGATAAATTACTATCTTACGTATCAAGAATACCTCTAAGTATAGTATTAGGTTACATATTTCCTTATGACAACAATGCACTTGTGTATTGTTAAGAAACGACAGCTGTTAAGTTAGTGATATATTCAATATATAAACGTATTCCTCGTTAGTTTAGATGACAAATAAAAAACTAAATTGATCTATGTCAATGATTTTTTTACTTTATTTTTTTAAAAATTATATTAAGTTTTAGTTTGAATTTATTTTTGGTACGTGTTAACATATATCATTCTTTCTTACTATTCTAAAAATTAAGTGACTATCGCCATTAATATTAAAATTTGTCCATTTCAAACAATGTAATTAACAAGTCTTTCACTTGTAACGATAAAAGTAATTGACAGCCGGTATTTAAGCAATATGTCGAAATGAGGGTGATCACCTTATTATACTCTAATAATTTTCCTTATTCTAAATTTCGTTTTAGGTACTTGTGCAATGTACGATATACAATGTAATAACTGAGAATGGAAATTAAAAATATTTCACGTTTTTCATTCGTTAAAAATCGCCCGATTATTAGACGCTTCATTCTCGGTAATAGAATTCTTTTTATGTCATTATAAATTATATTATTCACTTATGAATGATAAAACTGAAAATATTTCTACTCAAAGAAACTTATTTCAATTTGATATTTTATTTTTTGAGTAATGCAAAATATTTTATTTTATTCTCTTATAAAAAAAAAAAAATTGTAGATTTTAAAACCTATTAATTGTAATGTAATGTTATATTTATTTTAATAACTAAAATTTTAATATCATTCATAAGGTGTTGGTTCAGTTTTATTAATATATTAATTTGGTAATAGAAAAGGTGCACAATTTGTATTTGTGTTATTATGTTTATACAAGTCTTATTTCTGTTATTTTTAATACATTTTATCAGGTTACTTGTGGTATAACTTCAAGGAAAATTATTTTTAGTATATCACTCAAAAAATGTATTTTTATTGATGTTTGATAGTATAAGAAAACTCATTGATATTAACTATTCGAGTACTACAAGAATAGAGTAACTACAAGAACAAAAAAGTATTCAATACCGTATAATTTAAATTTCTAAATAAATATAAATAAATAATTCTGCTTATTTTTTAAGGCCCAAATATATTGAAAAAATAATGCATTTTGTTAAAAGTGTGTTAAGTTGAAGAATTAACACTTCATTAGAAGTTAATTTTTCTATCTACATGGAAAAATATTTTCTAGATTATAAATTAAATAAAAATAAGGGTAGTGTTAAATTGAGTCAAAACCAATATTTTGGCTCTAATATATAAATTTTTTTTTCTTTTCTAATTTGGTTGAAAAAATGTATACTAAAATTCATAAATATTTATTTTTATACTTCATAATATTAACTGACACTTTAATACAACTGTAGTATTGTTTCAATTTCCATAATCCCCAAGTAAATTTTACGTGGTTAAAATTCTACATGGAATCACATGGAAATAAAATTACCTAATTACTAGAATTAGTATTAAACATTAATAATAAAAACTGAATATAATTAATTATGAATTAAACTTACTTCGACTTATATTCATACAAATAAGAAGAGCCTTATTGAACAATACAACTAATATATTATGAAGAATTATAAAATAATTTTAAATATCATATTTCAAAAAAAAAAAAAATGTTTCATTAATTAAAAAAATAAAATAGATACCCTTATAAGATATAAGGGATGAACCGAAAAAATAATTAATAATTGATAAATCATAAAAAATGTATAACTAAAAAAGGATAAAAGTTTTTTAAGTAATCAAGTAGAATATGTTAAACGGATTATTCTATATAATCAATATACTTAATTATCTTCTATCTATACAATATGAAAAAATTAGAAATACTAATGTGCAGTAATTCATTGATGTCTATTTACAACAACACAATACAGTACATAACAGTTTTATAAATTATGAAGAAAACTGATATACCAATTAACTCATAAACGTCAATAACCAACTTAAACCTTTAAGTATAAAATGTAATATAATTTAAAACATTTTGCAAACGTTCCATTAACATATACCTATTTTCCATAATTTAGTGATTATAATTGCGATTAAACTTTGCTTTTAAAAATCATACTGTCATTAAGATATATGGAGTCAAAATTGTTGAGCTTAAACAAAAGTAGAAGATCATTTTTTATTAAAGAAGCTTCTTGAATACATTTGCTTTTAGACGTATCGTCATTAAACTGATAAAAAATTCCCAAAAAAAATCGTACACTAAAATAAATACTTAACAGTAATAGTCAAAGTTTATAATTCAGTAAACATAATTAATAACTCTTCGGTTATTTGAAAAATAATAATAGAAAATGGAAAGTAATTTTCTCTTAGAGTTCTTCTCTATGTTCTCTATTATGACAATGTCAGAATAACATGTAATAACTGTTAAATTTAAATAGAAATTTGACATATATTGATTATAAAAGAACTAAACATTTTAGTAATTATTTTCACACATTATATTAAATCCAAATGAACTTAGATTTCAAAAGGAATAGAACAATTGGTATTAATTGGTACTGAAACTGAAAAAAAAAAACGTCAAATAGAAAATTGATTGTAATATATTAAATAACACTTTACTTTATCTATTAAAAAATTAACACACAATTACACCAATGTTAGATAAAGTAACATTTTAATAGCCATTTTTAAAGAATAAATATGATTCAATATGAATCAATTATTATTAAAAAATTTACTGATTAAAAAATTGATTTTATTAACAAAGTTTATAAGAATATTTTAAAAATAATTTAATAACATGTTACTTTATGTAAGATATTCAAAGGAAAATCAGAAATGCTAGACCCGTATAAAGTGATAGGGAAAGCGGTTAAGAAAATCGTTTAATTAGGAAATAAATTTAAATATATCATAACATTAGGTCAATAATGATAAGTCAAAACAAAAAATGTCATTATCAAAGTTTTTCATATTTTTTACCTAATTTTTTAGACGAAAATAGAGGGGATCATACCCCCTCCCCAAAGATTTGTGATTTTTTTAATTTTGCGTTACCAACAAATTATGTTTTTGATTATTTGAAAAAATAAAATTGTGAAGCTCTTTTATTACAAGAAATGTTGATTAGTAGATAACAATTTTAGGTCAAGTACTCATCGAATTACAAACATTTTAATAGAGTTAGCATAGAACGCAGGCAGAGTATACGTACATCAGTACAAGCTGTTGCCATTCTCACTCAATGAGTATTTGTACTAGGATTATTATCGACCTATTGAAAGTTTTTGTAAGAAAAGAAATAAAAAATGGATATTTTGAAAAAAAAATGCTTTAAACGTAGTCTAAGAAGGCATAATTAAAAAAAAATTTTCAAAAAAATGATAATTTTTTCATAACTTATAAATATTGTCAGTTAAATTTAAGAAAACTTAATTATTATTAGTTAAAAATATGTTTTTCAAATACACAGGAATCAGACAAAAATATACGAATTTTCTTGTCTTCTAAATGTTATTACTTATTTTATTGGTCACCATCTCTTATATATCGCCCGTATTTCAAAAGTTAGAGTTTTTAAAATGTTAAATCCATTATTAAATTTAAATAAAAAAAGTTATTAATTTAGTTGCAGTTTTATACATTTAATAAATATAATGTATTACTATTAATCATATAAATAGAGTAAAAACTCTATTTACACGGTAGTCCACAATATATAGATATAAAAAAAAATTGTCTCATTTCCGCTCACGCATTGTCAAAGGTTTAACGTTTATTCATTATAGTTAAAAAAGGGTTTCATTATTTTAAATATTTAACTGATACTGTAGGTATTTTCAGTGGCGTATTTAGATATTTATAATGGAGGGGGCACAACAAATGATCATGAATAAGGTACCATAAAATAACTTTTTTTTTTGCTCATAACTTTTGTTAACACATAAAACACATATTTTAGATTTTTTTAAAAAAAAATCTGTTATTTGTTTTGAATCCATTTTGATTAATAAAAATATTTCTTTTTATGCAGTTGTATCTCTACGTAATAAACACTTCAAAAATAGGTGATAACAATAACGAGACAACTGTGCGGGCGTCAAATTTTACTCCACTAGACAACTATATTGACTAACATTTCATATTATCGATAATCAAAAAATTACTTTTTCAAATGATATTATATATTATTATATTGCTTGATAAAATATTTACATGACTCAGTCAATGGGGTAAACATGTGCCCCTGTGCACATATTTTAAATATGCCACTTGGTATTTTTTAACATTAATCAACTAACTAAAATAATTATTTATACTTTAATATAAAAAAATGCCAAAGAACAACGGTAAAATATCACGTATAAAATATACAAATCTCTCATATTTAGTCTCATTAATTTATTTTAAGTGATTGAAACTTTTAAGATGATAAAACGGCTAACTCTGTAGCACATATACTAATTTATTTATTATATGTGAAATTGCAATATATTATTTTACTCTCCATTGATCATTTTGTAAACACTTACTATATCTGTCCCTATTTTGGGGAAGTACAATTATATTCAAGATCCAACATTGTATAAAAATAATATATTGCTGTCTTACTTTAACAATAGATTCCATAGTTGGATTGCCCATTAAAGTTTTGAGAAAAATTATATCAGTCTCTTTAGCTTCAACATGACGATTAATTTCATCAATATTGTCTCGAACATACTGAAAAGCAGCTAAAAATGTAAAAAAAAAAATAATGAATCAATTCACATAATATTACGGGTATTTAAAAATAAAAATTATATCAATCCGTTTAAAATAAAATTAATTTGAATTTTGTCTTTATAAATGGGGCAAACGAAAGAGAAATTTTTCCTATAATCTTAAAATAAAAAATTTAGTTTGATCGTATTATTGCTTTCAACTTGAGGTATATATAATCCCCTTAATTTCATTATAGTTTCACCTTACAGAATTAATTCCGCGTGATTAAAAATAAATAAATTGAAATAAATATTAATAGTGTAGTAACTAAATTTGTAGAAAAATCTTATCACATATCTTATATCATATCATATACATTATCTTGTATGATACTTTGAATCTAACACTCTTAAAATGCAGAATACAAAACGCGTTTCATATGAATAAAAGCATTTTCTAAATCCAACAACCGTGATATTACTGAAATATTTTATAATAATATAACAGATTAAATATTTGTGAAACATCCGTAAAATAAAATTCATTAAACTAATTTTTTTTATAAAGTTTTTGTTTCTGAAACAATACATTTATTTTATTTTGGAAAAATATACCATAAATTAGAAAAGAAAGAGAACCGTGTGGGTGTTTAAAAAGTATATTTTAAAGTAAACCATAAATTTATATAAAATTTCATTTAAAAAAATGTCTAGCTCTTAAATTTGTATTAATTAAAGTAATTTTATTTAATTTATTAAAGCAATTTAAAAGTAATTTTATTGTTCCTTTAAAAATAAAAATAATCAGATGCTTCAAGACTCATTCATATTACTAAATCGTAATATTTTCAAACTACGATGTGATTAACTATATTACTACAAATTTATGTAATATTTGATAATTATTTTTTCGATTTGCAATAATTCGTGGGAATATTCAATTTTAAGTGTACTTTAAAAAACTTGAAACGTTATTATTTGCACTACAGTTGTATGGTATAAAACTATACAAAATGAACGTTATGGATCAAAGTTAAAAAGCATAATTCATTCTTCTTTTTCCTCGCCTTAATCCCAACTACTTGGATTCGACCATAAAGCATAATTCAAGTATTTAATAACTTGACATATAGACGTAAATAGTAAAATATTTTTGAGTGAGCTGAATTTCTTGTTTTTCTTATATTACTTATATAAAATATTAAAATGTCTGTAAAAGAAGATTAAGTTCAAAATATTTTTTTAGAAAATTGTTTCTAAAATATATTGAAAAAGCATATCTGCCACTATTTTTTTACAATAATTAAATTTTTTATTTCTAAAATGTCCTCATTTAAAAATATTTCCTAGAACTGTGCTTCATTAAATTTAAATTAAATAAACAGTGATATAACTTAAAATTAGCACCTCTATTGAATAAGAACACATAAAATCACAAATGTCTTCATCCCATACTTCCACACTTTGAGTAGTTATAATGCATAATAAAAAATATATGGATATCGAATCTATCCAACAAAATTCAATTCTATGGACGATAAAATGAACAATTTTTAAATAACTTATAAAAGATTACATAAGAAAATAATTAAAAAACATTTATGTATAATATATCAGTTGTATAAAAAAACAATTTAGAATTGTTTAAGTTGAACCCATTTTAACGATTTTGTTATATTATACTTTCATAAAATAAATAAATAAATAATAATAATAGTTCAAAATGTTCAGATTAATTGGTAAAAAGTTAGTTCCAGACAGATAAGACGATTTCATACCATCAGCCATAAAAAAATATACTTAAGAAGAATGATATACCACAAGATTAAAATTGTTGTAAGATAATAATGGGAACTTACATTTCTGTATAATTTTTTAACAAAAGCGTATAATATTGAATATTTTAATAAAAAAAAAGGGACTATTATAATTAATTATTAGTAGTAAACATGTGTCATCCTCCTATTAAATCACTAGTTATAAACATAAGTGAAATTTTGGGGGTCTAGAAGGAGCTCAGCACTCCCTAATTCTATTACAAATTCCCAATAATTATGAAAGAAAGAAATGAAGAGATTTTGTTCAAATTGGATCTATGCTATAGAAGTAAAAATAATGTTACAATAAAATAATATTCTTACAAGAGACATAAATAAGTGGCACGACCAGGGAAGATTAGGGGGTTGTAACTCCCTAATCAACATATAATTTTTGGTCATGATGATAATTTTTTTCCCCCATTTAAGTTTATTTAAATGGATTCAAAGAAAATAATTTTGGGGAGCAGAAAAAAAAAAGTTATTACTTCCCCTCTAAAATTGTTTATTAATTGTCACAACAGCCTTGTATAATAATTATGTCACCTCAATAGATTACTTTAAGAAAGGTTGTTAAAAATGTCAATAATGTACGACTGAGAGTGGGTCAAGCGTCATATATTCATCGTTCAATAAACTTTTTAATGTATCTGATGACAATTGGACAGTTATTCAGTCTTGCATTTAATTATTTTAATAGAAAAGCGTGATTGACGAATTTTTAAGAGCAGATTCATAGATGAACTTGTACTAACCATTATCGTGTACTTTCTGTAACGAAATTTGATCCATGCTGGCCAGCAATTCGCGGCGATCCGATTTGCTTCTACCAAAAAACACCATGTCGGAGGGTTGTAATATTTGAGACGCGGTTAAAGAATGATTAAAGAAAAACAGATAATTATTTATTGAAATTATAATTTATTAATGAGATTTCGCTACGAAGGCGACTTCGTACGCAATACTGTAACAGCGACACTCATGTTGCTCATGCGTGTGAACGTGCACTGAACACGGTGTTCGCCAGTAATAAAATATTGTACTCTGCTGACGTTCCAGTGTATGCCAATGGGTAATGAGTGGAGTGTATAGTGCGTGCGGGCAACATGGCCAAGCATAGGCTGACTCTAAGTTGTGACGATCAGGAGAAAAACTTGAAGTAGTTTGAAAACAAAATACACTCTCACACGAATTCCTGTGCTCGGATGACTCGGAAACCTGGTCTCGCGAGATCCACTTCTTCTACAGTTGTTAGTCATAGAACGTCCATTCTTAATAGAACATGTGCGCTTGTTTTACCCGTGCGCCCAACACAACTGACGACCACGCCTTTTCCAGTACAGTGCCGTTCAAGTAAATTGTAAAATGACATTTTATCCGAAGAAGCCCGTGTTGAAGTGGTATAGGCAATTCATTATACAGCTATTAAGCTATATTTGATTTATAGACAAATTAATTAAGCTAAAAAATAGTTGGATCAAGTATAATGATATCTAACAGTGATTAAAATCACTATCAAAAATAAACGCTTCGATGCAAATCTTTAGATAGTGTTTAATTTTAAAAAAATTGGTGTTTTATTCCAAAAGCTACTTGATCTGCTGGTTCCTTATTAATATCTCGATTAAGATAAAGTATGTCGAATGGAAAAGGGTTTATTAAAAAATATTATTTCTCATAAAAAAATTGTGTGGATCCATAAACTTTTCAATAAGTTATAGCATTATAAAGTTAAATATAATATAAATAATAAAATCGAGAATTTTCACACGAAAATAGCATTCGGTAGCCATTTTCGCCGTGAAGACAAGTCCAGAGGTCAAATTTTTTTTTTTCAAATTAAAGTACATTACATTAGCTTTAATTTAAGATATATATAAAAGTGTCAGACCTTCCGGAACATTTTCAAAAGTTATGTTGAAAAAGTAAATTTGTTGTGAAAAAGTTGTCATTTTAAATTCCCCCCTGTGGGCAGAAAAAAGGTCAAATTTACAGAAAAAATATACCAAATGATAGGTAAAGATATCAAGCATCTATAAAAAAAAAAAAATTATATTCATATGTTCATTTTTGAAAAAGTTATGACAGTTTTTAGTAAAAAAAATTGAAAAAATTTCGAAAATTAGCGATTTTTAAATTTGTAATTTTTTTGGAGGTTTCCCCCATTTACGGGGAACAAGGGAAATTTTTTCAATTTTGAAGGGTAATGTCTTCGACTAGATACGATTTGTGATCTTTTGACGTATCGTTGAAAGAAATCTGTTCGGTGAGAGCTGAGAAAAAGTGGTAACAGACACAAAAAAAAAAAAAACACATCATAGTAAAACCAATACCTTCTCAGCTTTGCATCGAAGCTAAAAGTAGTCATCTAACTCAGAGTTATTGATTTCTATATTAAAAACTAATATAATGAAATAATAAAGCTCTTAAGTTACCTTAAATTTTTATAACATTATTAACGAAAGAAAATATTTATTTTATTATTATACAACAATCATTTTTTAATACATTATCTACACGTTTTTATATTTAAAATTTTAAAGTATCTATATGTTTAAAATGATTAAAAAAAAAACGATGCCCTTTTATCTGAGAGAAATATGTAAGTAATTCATCATAAAAATCGGTAAAAACATCGATACACAAATTTTTTTCAAAGCAAATAACAATTTGTAAAAACTTGTAGATTATTTTAGCATTAATGCGAAGTTAAGAAGATACTTGTTTTATAATGATGTGTGTTTTCCTTAATGTCTCTCCATGAAAATTCTCAGCTATCAATAGACTGATTTCAATAAACGTTACGTTAAAAAAAAACTGATTTTAATCTAGCTGAATATATCATCAAAAATCGAAAAAAACCCTAATTTTAAGAAATTTAGAAAAACACCTCAAAATTACGGTATTGTAAAAAACAATTTTTCTACATTTTAAAATTTCTGTAACTTTAAAAAAAATTTATCTAAATAAAAATTTTACACAGATTTTAATTGAAAAAGACAGTAAAATTTTTTTTTAATATGCTTTTTATCAAAATTCAAGGAAAAATCTGGGACTGAACAGGTTTGAAAGATATCATCCATGCATGTACAAAAAGTTTTTTTTACTTCGTTTTTAAAAAAATTTTTCGGAATGTCTGCCCTATTTTATTCTACATCAAATTAAAGCTATTGAATTGCATTAAAATATTAAAAAAAATTCTTCACAATTGTTGTATTATGAGAAATCATCCGTCAAAAAATTACATTATTTTCGATGAAGTCCTATAATGGGATTTTTACTCTTTATGTGCAGAATAGTAATTGTGTGTTTAGGTTATATGATTACAAACAATTTCCAATGCATATTATGTGATAAGTCATGTAATGTAATATATGAATGAAATTTTGAATCAATGTAATTTTAAAATTAAATTTATAAAAATTATTGTGAATTTAATAGATTGGCATCGAAGCGTTGTTTATGATAGTGATGTAAATCACTATAAGATATTTTATACTCGTCCCAACTGTTCCGTGACCCCACTGTGCTGGATTTTTTAACATAAAAATGACCCCTTTTGAAATTACCATATTCAGGATTTACGGAGAGTTGATTTTTTATTAACAAGTAACATTGAAAAAACTTTAGTAATCAACAAATTTATTGTTAATATACTGTCGACAAATAAATATTTTGTTCTAGTAACAAAAATAACTCATTTATTTAACATAAAAAAAATTGTCGAATATATTTTTTTCTGCGAATCTGAACATATTTTACCTCATTAATAAGATTAATACGTAAAAAAATTGCACTTTTTTCTAGAATTTTATTCTTCCAAAAGTCAAGTACCATTCAAATCTTATATAAACATACGTTATTCAGTAAAGTGTTGTTTTAAGGACTCGCTCAATTTTAGGACGGAAACAGCCTATAGATCCGACACGGGTCATAATATTTTAGCGGAAATACGTTGCATTGTTCAACTTTTTATATGCTATCTAATACTTATTGTAGTATGTAATAGTTACCACATAGTATTAATTACGTGGAACTTATACGGATAAGAAACATTTTCTAGTATTATATTTAAATAAAAGAGTCCGTAATTCATATTTTATTTACAAAAAAAATAATGTTATTTCTATGGCATACAAAAAATTTAAAACGTATAGTGTAATAAAATAGCACTTAAAAATCATAGTATGTAGTAATAATTTATTTAAATATCATTCATTCGGCTTTTAAAATTATTAAATGATTAAAAATAAGTATAATTGAATTTATATGTCATCGGTAAAATTATTTGTAAACAGTGTAATTTGGGTTGCATTATTTTTTTCAGTACGTAATGAAATATACATTGTATTTATTATTTATTATTATAAATGTATTTCTATGGTTAATCTTCAAAAGAAAAATAATGCAACCCATCATATAGTATGGAATAAGAGTTTGTAAATTCAGCAAAATCAACTTGTTAGTTTTAAAGTCAATTAGAAAAAAATAAAATTAATTTTTACGATATCGTGTATTAAAAACTTTAATAAATAAAATTAGTTAATTATGTATGTTGATAAAAGGCATTACCGTCAAAAATTGAAAAAATTTCCCTCGTTCTCTGTAAATGGGGAAAACCTCCAAAAAAATTACAAATTTAAAAATCGCTAATTTTCGACATTTTTTCAATTTTTTTCCTTAAAACTGCCATAACTTTTTTAAAAATGAACAAATCAATATAATTTTTTTATTTAAGATGCTTGATGTTTTTACTTATCAATTGGTATATTTTTTTATAAATTTGACCCTTTACGTCCCCACAGAGGGGATTTAAAATGACAATTTTTCCACAAAAAATTAACTTTTTCGACTTAACTTTTGAAAGTGATCCGGAAAGTTTGACACTTTTATGTATATCTTAAATTAAAGCTAATGTAATCTACTTTATTATGGAAAAAAAAATTTCGGACTTTATTTTGTCTTCATGGTGAAAGTGGCTACCAAATCCTATTTTTGTGTGAAAATTCTCGATTTTATTTTATACATTTTTAACTTTATAATGCTATAACTTATTGAAAAGTCTATGGATCAACACAATTTCGTTATGAGAAATAATATTTATACCCTTTTTTCATTCGATATAATTTATCTTAATCAGAATATTAATAAGAAAATAGCAGATCATGTAGCTTTTGGAATAATAATTTTTTAAAATTAAACACTATCTAAAAATTTGTATCGAAGCGTTTTTTTTTATAGTGATTTTAATCACTGTCAGATATCATTATACTTGATCCAACTATACCACGTCACCACTATTCCGCGACTCTTTTGTGCTGGGTTTTTTTACATGATAATGGAAATTTATATTAATGTTTTTTTAAATTTTGGAGGTTAAGCTTCTTCTAGTTTCATCTAAGCTTAGAACTAAATTATAATATTTTTTGAACTTTAAGCTAAAATGGTAATTTCTATTGAAAAATTAGTTTTATCAGCACACAAATTGCAACGACGGATCTATGGGGCACGTGCCCCTTCTTCCTTAGACAAACATTTCATACTTAACCAAAGTATCTTGAATGATAAAAGAAGCCCAAAATTGAATTCAACGTCTAATAACTTTTTGCGCTCTCCTATCAAAAAATTCTCGATCCACCTCTGTCAAAGTATTTAATAAGTAACCAGTAAATATAATGAACATGCCAACCCTACAATATATTGTTATAGTACCCATATTATGCGTATCTTAACAACACCAATTTTCATTTCAAATTGATAAACATAAATTAACACTTTCTTAATTAAATTACTAAAAATAAAAATTTTATATCTCCTCAGGCGTAACTTAAGTAACTTTTTAGATTTTATAAATATTTCAAAATTTTAACTGATATTCTCAAAAGCTTATAGTCATACAGTATATTTTACATTATACATTATATCACGATAGACTTAATATTAAGAATGAGTAAAAGAAAAAAAACTTTATTTTTATATTGTTAAAATATCTAATAAATAGAAATATTATATTACTTAATAGATTTTTAAGATTAGAACGATGAAAGAGCAAAGCCATCAAATCCAATACATTTTCTCAGAGCTCGCACTTAAAAGGGTTTTACAAGCGTAATTAAGAAGTTTTACTAAAAATATACAAAAATTGTCCTGTAATGTCTAAGATTCTTATCAAACTAATTTATATTTAATACAAGTTTATAAGAAAATTAACACTTACCAAGTTTATTATTATATTTGGTTCTATTAGACAAACTCATCTTTAATACTAAACAATTTTCCGCTTCGTTTTCAAACGATGTAGATATTCAAAATAAATAAATAAATGTTTTATTTAAGAAAAATAATGAACCATTTTCCATGTAAAATTGAAGCGATATTTGTTCGGCTTCCCTTCCGCTATATTACTAGCAAAATATATAAACTGCAATAGAATCATATCTTTTAAATATAGTCTTTTTGTTCTTGGTTAACCTTTGCTGCATTGTTCATTTTAAAACACCCGGCTATGTTTTAAAAAATATAAAACAGCACTATGCTATAATAGTTAACAATTAGGGTGGTAAGACTAGGAAGCCTGAAGAATAAAACGCGCAGGAACAAGCTCTGGTAGCGACCACGATAGAACTACGCGATGTCGAGCAAATGCATCGTGTTTAAAAGTGAAATACAGAACATTGCAGAATAGTATCATATATGTATTTGTTTATACTATAACAAAGCGTTATACATTTTAACGGAGTCATTTGTAGTTATATATATATATATTTATATATTGTTATCTTAGACGATTCTTCGTAAATAAATAATGACCCATTGCCGTGACCAATGAATTTTTCCGATAACAAAATAACACGGTTATTAAGCAAGGACTTAAATTTTTTACTAGATTGAGAAAACTTTCTAAAACACATTCGAAATAATAATAATAATTAAATTATGATAACTATAAATAGTGTTGATACGATCACATTTGTATGTGCTCATATCTCTGTCTCCCATAACATCATTGTACCGTTTAATACACATATATAAATATATATATAATTAACACAGTGACATACAACAATACTAACAAGAGGGCGAACTGCACACATAAACACTTTTTGCAATTCACGGCCAATGTGCCATAATAAGATATCCCTACGACAGTTGACCTTTTACCATCTTCGCGATCACTACTTTTGTCTGATAATTAACTTAACTTTGCTACCCCGTATATTGTGTGTGTGTGTCGCCGTCAGCTCCCTGTTCGATTATATCATCTCTAGGTGTCCAGCAGGTTGTATTATCTATTTAATATTTCAATTGCTTAATAAATATTTATTTATATCGTTGTTAACCAAAAGTGTTATATATATATATATATATATATATTGTAGTGCGACCCTTGGTAAGGGAATATAAATTAAATAGGAAACTTCAGTACCTAAGGTAGATATAGCCTAGCCAGCATTCCCCGTTGGTCCCTTAGAATACTGTCGACGGGCATTTAGGCTCAACCCCTAAATAGCGACGTAACAGTGTACATATTAAACAATAATTAATTTGATTTATAATTTTGCATCACTTCTTAGAGGTTAAACTTGTGCTAGCTTTTATGAATTATAAATAATAATAAAAAATAAAATAATTATTGGATATTAAATTTAAATTAAAATAATCCTTAATAATATCGTGCGCAATTCATGTGTATGAATATAAAAATCAACTAAAAACTAAATAAATTCAAGTTCCTAATATATTATTGAATGTTTTTAATCAATTTAATAAATATTTTAAATAAGTAACATAAATTTACAGAATAGGATTAAGATATGTATTACCAGGGGCGTATTCACATATTTTCCGCCTATAGGCATTTACAAATTTAACGCCTTTCATTACGTTATGATGGAGCGGGCTCATTTTTATTTATTTTCGCCATAACACTACTAATTCTTCCTAAAAAAAAAAGTATTTAAAAATAAGTTTCTTTTAGCTATTAATATACATATCATACAATTACAATAAATGAAAACGATTATGATAATTATTAGGAAGTCAATATGTTTTAACAATAAAAAAATATAAATTTATGGCCTTCAATATTTGCCGCCCCTTAAAATATGCCGCTGTAGGCAGTTGCCTATATTGCCTGCATATAAATACGCCGCTGTGTATTACAGATTAAATTATCTATTTTATACTTACGATAGAGATTTTACCCGAACAAACTTGAACTTTGAATTGTGCGTAACTAGGACGTGTTTTTATGTTATATGTTTAATGCATAACAACTAAAATGCTTTTCACGATAACCGGACAAAACTATTATGATTAGTTTTACATCCTTCTATTTCCCGAACTTAAGATGCTACAGAGGGTGGTGGCCTTTTTTGACATGTTAAAGAGTCAACGGTGGTTCATGACTGGGAACCATTTTGCGGATGGCCGACTTGCACAAGAGACCAGACTCACTAATGAGAAAATCTAAAAAAAATCTATTTGATACCCTGGGACCCGGAACACAGTGCGCCAAATCGTACGTTTCTACCGACTAGATAGGCCGATACTTTAAGAATCATCGAACAAAAGACCTCCTACACAATCGCCTGGTTCATCACCAATATCTAAACACGGCCCATGTAATAATAACATTAGAAGATTATCAAACCAGTATAGTCCGTTACAAACGAATAACGAGGAAATTGAAACAGAACGCACAACCGAACCAATTGTTCATAAACCATTTCCCATATTCATTAAATCTGAGTTAAATTATTTAAACTTTTGTGAACTAATTAAAAAAAATATCGGTTCGGTTGAATTTTTATGTAAGAGTAGTGTCTCTGGTCTCCGTCTTAGTTTTAGTTTTTATTAAGGTGAACATAATGCCCATGCACTCAGACCTGTTGGTCCATTGTGCGCACCTCATACCAAATTGTCTTGATTCGGTTTACTCAACTGTTATTACATTATACTTATCATTGTATAAGGATGGACAATCAAATTACCCCTATAGATGACAAAAGAGTCCTGTTTTTCCAGCGAAGTTAAGTATCTCTCTGGGTCTTAGGTTTATATATATCTTTTTTTCAGGAAAAGGTTTATTCAAGTAGTTTGATATTAGTGTGAATNTCTTTTTCAGGAAATGGTTTATTCAAGTAGTTTGATCTTAGTGTGGACAAGGCTTCACATTCGCACATGATGTGAAATGAGTCTTCCTCTTCTACTCCACACTTCCTGCACAATGGTGATTCCGATACCCCCATTGCGTTAAGATGTTTAAGCAGGTGACCATGTCCTGTCAGTAGACCAGTCAGGGTGCTTATTTGATGTCTAGTCATGCTACTAAGATCACCCAGTAATATACCAGGGGTCTTGATAAACATTTTAGATTGTCTAGGTACTACCAAGTACTTCCAGATTTTCTGTGTTGTTCTCTGCACCAATTCTTGGGTAGTGCTTTGAGCGATTGCTCAGTGAGTCCTACCACTGGTTCTGGTCCAACATAGGTGTTCTCTGCTCCTTTCCTGGCTAGAAAGTCAGCATTTTCATTTCCCGTAATACCTTTGTGTCCTGCTACCCACGCTAATGTAACTTTGTTAAACCTCGATAGTGATTCTAAAGTTTCCTTGCATTCGAGGACAAGCTTTGAATTCACCTGGGGGTCTATTTTTGAATCGTCCGTTCCTCGAAATACGTTCAACGAACGGTCACGTTCGTCAAACGGATTCTATTGTTCCATTAGGTATACGGCCTTTTAGGTATTGTTCGATGAACATTTATGTTTTACGATAAAATGTATGCATTAGGTATATTCCTGGACATCGAGGCGACTTTTGACAATACTCCCTTCGATGCTATGTGTGAATCTGCACAACAGCATGGAATAGAACCACTTATTACTAAGTGGATAGAATCCATGCTTAAGGAACGCTCCATTTTGGAACAGCTCAATGAAACCAAAGTAATCAAGAGTGTTAAACAGGAATGCCCACAAGGCGGGGTTCTATCCCCCTTGCAATGGTGTCTAATATTGGATTTGCTTATTAAAGCGCNAATATAGATTAGATCTATATAAATTTTATGAAAATCGGTGACCCCATCACCGTGACCTCCCCTTGTTAGTTATAGCAGTGGTGGGTAAATTCCCAGACACTATTATAGACTTAGCACAACAGAGACTAAACACTATAATATATGGTTCTATTGTTCTATTATTGTGGATTCTATTGTTCTATTAGGTATACAGTCATCTAGGTATTCATTCGAAAAATGGAAATTAATTTATAATGATGAATATAATATTTTAACATTTTGTATTTTATCTTTAAACAACGTAATATTTAAAACAAAAATTACTTTCTTCTGCGCGTGTTCAAACAATAGAGGTAAAAATCCCCTATATATAAATGAATTATTATATTTTCAATGTACATATGAATGATATTTATACAGACTTCAACTCATGTTGTCANTGTATTTATAATTGCATACATGTTAAATTAAAAATTATTAATACACTTTAAAACAATAATACTTAAATTTTCGAAAATAAAGTGTTACATATATTTTATATAATTTTATTTTATTTATTCATTTTTAATTTAATTAATATAATAATTTAATATAATTTATTAAATTATATTACATATATCAATCAATAATAAATTTAATAAGATTTTAGTTCTTAATTTGAAAAAATGCCACCTTAGGCCACGGTCTACCCCTAAATACTACACTGTTTGGAAAAGTTGTATATATACAAATACATGAATAATTTGCACAAAAAACTTAAGGCAAATTTTCAAAAGATGGTTTATTATGAGGTGCAAGGATGCTACAATAACCCGCTTGTCGTCTTATTATATAAAGTTCAATACCAACAAAATAATTGTTATATGTGTTACGAGTTTTAATTATAATTACTGAATAATCAAAATATAATATTATGTTTCAATTTATATAACATATTAATTGAAAAATGGAAATTAATTTATAATGATGAATATAATATTTTAATATTTTGTATTTTGTTATTCTTAAGAACCGGTTTGATATAGTTTGATGTATTCCAAAAAGCCCAAGGGGGTCTATTTTTGAATCGTCCGTTCACTAACGTATACGTTAAGATTTTATTTTATACAGGGTATTCAGTAAATAAGGAAACGAATTTCTATTGTACTCATTGTTTGTAACAATTTAACTGTTTCCTAACTTACTAAACACCCTGTATAGATTTATTTGGCAAACGCTATTCATGTATACGTTTGGAACGTATGAGACATCGACCATTTATAACAATAGAGAGGTTTGACCCTTATACTTGCCTATTAGATAAACATATTTACCTAAATTATAATTTTAAATTGAAATCGTTTTGATTAATTAAATTTATAAAACAAATCAATTATTCCTAGAAGTAGCTATAATCGGAAATGGGGTGCTAAGGCCCTCCAGTTTTAATGAGATCCCTTAATTGATTTAGGGACATAAAAAAAAAAATTAATATATATTTTTATTAATAAAATATAATTATTATAATAAATATTATTACAATTTATTATGTTGTAATACAAAACATAAATTAGTTTAAAAAAATGATTAAAATTTATAAACAAAAATTTTTAGGTATATTTATGTATGTATTTTATGTTATCATATTTAAAAGAATTAGTTGTTATTTTCACATTTATTTTTTTATTGTAAAACATTAAATTTATACTTAAATGACCCAATTAATAAATAATAAAATTTATGGGCTTATATACAGGGTGTTCAGTAAGTCAGGAAACGGGTTTCTATTGTTCTCATTGTTACAAACAATGAGAACAATAGAAACCCGTTTCCTGACTTACTGAACACCCTGTAGTTATTGATGACAACATGAGTTGAAGTCTGTATAAATATCATTCATATGTACATTGAAAATATAATAATTCATTTATATATAGGGGATTTTTACCTCTATTGTTTGAACACGCGCAGAAGAAAGTAATTTTTGTTTTAAATATTACGTTGTTTAAAGATAAAATACAAAATGTTAAAATATTATATTCATCATTATAAATTAATTTCCATTTTTCGAATGAATACCTAGATGACTGTATACCTAATAGAACAATAGAATCCACAATAATAGAACAATAGAACCATATATTATAGTGTTTAGTCTCTGTTGTGCTAAGTCTATAATAGTGTCTGGGAATTTACCCACCACTGCTATAACTAACAAGGGGAGGTCACGGTGATGGGGTCACCGATTTTCATAAAATTTATATAGATCTAATCTATATTGAATACAGAATCAGACGTATTTGGAATTTTTTGCCAATGCCCCCCCTAAGTCGAGAAAATTGACTTTGAAAATTTTTAATTAGCTTAAATGGGGTCATTTTTCTTCCGGTTAACAATTCGTGTAATGGTTCAGTGGACTATACGTGATCCCACAACACGTACAGGCTCGGGATCGAGTCTCAGCGACTGACGAAATTTTTTGCTTTTTTTCTTTATTGTTTTCTCTTTAAATTATTAATTTTACGGAATATTTGTTAAATTTTTGTATACATTTTATTTATCTATATAGTTTTATTTGCATTCAAAGCACATTTTGATGGTACAAATTATCGATTGTCCAATGGTAAAACTATGATTAAAGTAAACTAAACTTTTATACACATAAATATAACTTTTACTATTAACCAGGTAAGAGTATATGTATAAAGAGATGATTATGAGGATTTAAACATATATAAAATCATTATATATTTTAATTTAACCTATTGTAATTTTCAAAAAAATGTATGTTTGTTATATGAAAAAAGTCATAGTCAATTGAATAAATAATAATTTATAATTATATTTTTTATTATTATTAATTTTAATTATTAAATAGTAATTAAAAAATAATAATGTAAGAGTTTTAAATACACGTAAATATCAATCAATAAATATAATTCAATTCAAATGAATAAATTTTATTTAATGAAAAAAAAAAATGATTAACTTTACTCCTTCATAAAATATGAACTACACGCAAAACCTAGCACTGAACGTTAAACCTTTCAAAAATCTCTTTCCTTTATAATTTATATACTCTTACTCGGTTAATATAAAAATATATTTTATTTATTACTATAAAAAATTTAACAAATATTCCGTAAAATTAATAATTTAAAGAGAAAACAATAAAAAAAAAAAAAGCAAAAAATCGATCCCGAGCCTGTACGTGTTGTGGGATCACGTATAGTCCACTGAACCATAACACGAATTGTTAACCGGAAGAAAAATGACCCCATTTAAGCTAATTAAAAATTTTCAAAGTCAATTTTCTCGACTTAGGGGGGGCATTGGCAAAAAATTCCAAATACGTCTGATTCTGTATTCAATATAGATTAGATCTATATAAATTTTATGAAAATCGGTGACCCCATCACCGTGACCTCCCCTTGTAAGTCATCCGCATAGGCTTGTGTATAACAGTATTTGTTTAGCGCTTTAATAAGCAAGTCCAATATTAGACACCATAGCAAGGGGGATAGAACCCCGCCTTGTGGGCATTCCTGTTTAACACTCTTGATTACTTTGGTTTCATTGAGCTGTTCCAAAGTGGAGCGTTCCTTAAGCATGGATTCTATCCACTTAGTAATAAGTGGTTCTATTCCATGCTGTTGTGCAGATTCACACATAGCATCGAAGGGAGTATTGTCAAAAGTCGCCTCGATGTCCAGGAATATACCTAATGCATACATTTTATTCTCCATAGCTTTCCCTATCTTAGTGGTTAAACAGTGTAGATCTGTATCAGTAGATTTCCCCGTTTGTTACGCTTGTTGGTTTTCATGTAAAGGGTTCTCCTTTAGAGGTCCCTCCTTGATGTACCTATCAATAAATTTCTCCATAGTCTTGAGAAGAAATATAGTAAGACTTATTGGCCTGTAGGATTTTGCTTCACAATAGTTAGTCCGGTTAGGTTTGGGTATAAACACCACCCTGACCTTTCCAGTTGATAACCAAAGACGAGGCATGTCCTAAATATTTTGCATAGATGAGGATGATTAACTCTAACCCTTCTTGCAGAAGTGCAGGGAAAATTTCGTCACAGCCTGCAGCTTTGAAATTGCCAAAGGCTTTTGTTGCCCATCTTATCCTACTTGGGGTTATCACTTGCCTAGTTAGTTTCCAATCAGCACAGGTCACACGTTTGTCCTGTGTATCACTTGACTGTTCTCTGTTATTAATTACAGAGTCAGGAATATGTGTGTTCATCAAATGTGATAATGTTTCATTATCATTATTGGTGAACATACCATCTGGCAATAGTATTGCCTCGACAGTTTTGTTTGGTCCATTTCTTAGTGATCGCAGAAGTCTAGTAGCTATAGGGAGTTGTTGTGTATACCCACAGAACTTCTTCTAGCATTCTCTTTTGGACTTTTTCAATGAAGATTTGTAGTTCCTTTGGGCGTCCTCATAGGATTCCCAATGTTGTTCCAAACCTGATTGCATTGCTTTATTTAAGAGCTTACGTGAATTCTTTCTTAATTTAGACAGGTTAGCATTCCACCAAGCTACACCCTGTCCTGTACCTTTCCTTTCTATTAGAGGACAGTTTGCTTTATAAGCCGAGACAATGGAATCCTGTAGTATATTTACAGCCATTTTAGTACTCTGTCTCTAAGTACTATCTTATCTTTAGTACTCTGAGAGGAATCCCTCCTCTCCGTAAAGAAAATGATTCATTAATAATTAATACAATTATTGTATCATGAAAAGGCAGAGCTATTTGCTGAACACCTAGCCAAAACATTCAAACCACATCATGATATTATACCTGATTCAAGTTACATACATATAGTCGATAACTTTTTACTTCTCCTCCACCAATGGCTTTTCCCATCAAACCTCTAAGCCCCGGTGAAATTAAAGCAACAATTAAAATACTACCTGAAGGCCAAGTTCCTGGAATCGACCTTATCACCAACAAGATACTAATAATCTATCAAAAAAAAAGCATACTGCTTTTAACATACATTTATAATGTTATGCTTCGATTGACTTATTTTCCTCCTATCTGGAAAGTATGTTATAATTCAAATAACAAAAACCCAGCACAGGGGGGTCGCGGCACAGTGGTGACGTGGAATAGTTGGATCAAGTATAATGATATCTGACAGTGATTAAAATCACTATCAAAAAAAAAAACGCTTCGATGCAAATCTTTAGATAGTGTTTAATTTTAAAAAATTGGTGGATTATTCCAAAAGCTTCATAAACTGCTAGATCCTTATTAATATCCTGATTAAGATAAAGTATGTCAAATGAAAAAGGGATTATTAAAAAATAGTATTTCCCATAAAAAAAATTATATTGATCAATACACTTTTCAATAAGTTATAGCATTATAAAGTTAAAAATATAAAAAAGAATTTTTTTACAAAAATCGTATTTTTTTTATTAAGTTTAATGTCTGTTTTCACCATGAAGATAAAATAAAGTCCGAAATTTTTTTTTACCATTATAAAGTATATTACATTAGCTTTAATTTAAGATATATATAAAAGTGTCAGACCTTCCGGAACACTTTCAAAATTTAATTTGAAAAAGTTCTACTTTCTATATGCATTTTTATATTTTGAATCCCCCCTGTATTAAGGGAAATTGTCCGATTTAAAAAAACAGTATGTCGAATGAAAGATCTATATAAATACTACTTCTCATAAAAAAATTGTAATGATTCATACATTTTTCAAAAAGTTATAGCATAATAAAGTTAAAAAT
>NW_026099573.1:6386126-6387332 GCF_025091365.1 Daktulosphaira vitifoliae | reverse complement strand
AAAAAAAAAAAAAAAAAAAAAAAATAAACACATCTTAGTAAAACCAATACCTTCTCAGCTTCGCATCGAAGCTAAAATTAATAAAATAAAAATAAAGAAATTTTGGGGTTGGGCTGCATATGGTGAGAACCTGATGTTGTGGTTCTATTAGGGTCGTATGGTTCGAGGGTTTAGAACGACAAAGACAAGTAGATTAATAAATGTAAGATGCGTAATGCAAAACATTGAGCATATTACGACAAGTAGTAGTGGTTATCCTTGTACCAAAGTCAGATAAACCAAAAAACATGGTGATGTCATACAGACCCATCAGTCTACTACCTACTTTAGGTAAGTTATTCGAAAAATTACTTCTTAAAAGAATTCGGCCTATTTTAAAAGAAAAATATATCATACCTAATACATTTTTATTGTTCCATTAAATATTTATTTTCCATGAATCATAGTATTTAATAATTAAAATAAATGTATATATTTAATTGAAAAATAAATATAAATATTTAAGAAGTGGAATCTCTAAAACGAGTATAATAAAACAATAAAAAAGATATATGTTTAAGCAAAAGGGATCATCATCATCATTAAATAAAGAGCAACTATCGCCAGACAAATTACAGAATGATTTCAGGGTATAATGTTGGGCCACCTTTGATTTACTCAAATCTACTTTGGAATATTTACACAAAGTCACAAAATAAACCTATTATGAAAATATAAGAAAATTCTATTCCTAACCACGAAGAAAATCTGTTGTGATCATTTTGTAACTTAAAGCAATCAACAGGGTCAGAAATAGTACAATTAATTGCTTAGTAATTGACAAAAAGATAAAATTTGTTATTTTGGAAACACTTATCTATATCAATAAGAAATAATAATAGTGACACTGGAGTGATAAATGTCCAACTTTTAGCTTCGATGCGAAGCTGAGAAGGTATTAATTTTACCATGATGTGTTTATTTTTTTAGCTTCGATGCGAAGCGGAGAAGGTATTAATTTTACTATGATGTGTTTTTTTTTTTTTTTTTTTTTTTTTTTTTTGTGTGTGTTGCCACTTTTTCTCAGCTCTCACTGGACCGATTTCTTTCAAAAATACGTCAAAAGATCACAAATCGTATCTAGTTGAAGACATTACCCTTAAAAATTGAAAAAAATTCCCTCGTTCCCCGCAAATGGGGGAAATATCCAAAAAAATTACAAATTTA
>NW_026099573.1:6249697-6381061 GCF_025091365.1 Daktulosphaira vitifoliae | reverse complement strand
TAGCTTTTGTAATTATCCACCAATTTCTTAGAATTAAACACTATCTACTGATTTGCATCGAAGCGTTTCTTATGATAGTGATTTTAATCACTGTCAGATTAAATCTATACTGGACCCAACTATGCAACATCCCCACTATGCCGCGACCCCACTGTGCTGGGTTTTTTTATTATATAATAAATACTTGAATCCATCACACTGTCTTTATTATGATGTATTTTACAAGAATCTTTCTTTTATTACTAGTTTTAATACACCTTTTAGCTTCGATGGGAAGTTGAGAAGGTATTAATTTTACTATGATGTGTTTTTTTTTGTGCATGTATACGCTCAATCTCAGGTTTCGCTGGACCAATTTTGATGAAAAATATGTCAAAAGATTACAAATCGTATCTAGTCGAAGACATTATCCTCAAAATCGCTAATTTTTGACATTTTTTACTTAAAATTGCCATAACTATTTTAAAAATAATCGAATGATNGAAGACATTATCCTCAAAATCGCTAATTTTTGACATTTTTTACTTAAAATTGCCATAACTATTTTAAAAATAATCGAATGATTATATTTTTTTTATAGATACCTTAGGTATTTACCTATCATTTTATATATTTTTGTGAACATTTGACCCTTTACCAGCCCACAGGAAGGGTTTTAAAATGGTAACTTTTACAAAAAATTAACTTTTTCAATTTAATTTTTAAAGTGTTCCAGAAATATTAACACTTTTATATGTATCTTAAATTAAAACTTATGTAGTATACTTTAATTTGAAAAAAAAAATTTGACCTCCTGATTTGTCTTCATGATGAAAATGATTACCATATTCAAAAATATGCTATTTTTGTGTTAAAATTCTGGGTTTTGTATTTTATTTTATTTTAAAATACATGACAAGGGGAGTACACTTATTTGGATAAATATTATATAAATAAAATTGATATAGCATAGAAAGTTAAACTTATTTAAATTTTTTTGCTTTTTGAAGTCGAGAAAAATAATTTTGAAATTTAAACTAGCTTAAATAGCCAACTTTTTCAGTCGACGTTAGCGACGTATGGTTGCTGAGTCAATAAAACTTGTTTGACGCGCTTGGGGTACAAGGTTCCAACCCGCCTATGGCAAGGAATTTTTTGCATTTTTTTCTTAATTCTTTTTAAGTTAGAATAAATTTTTAACTCGTTTGATTTTTATCTCATTTAGATTCAATATCTTCAATAAAGATCAAGGATACCATCACTGTAGTCGCCCCTTGGGAGAAGAAATTTCTTATTCATATTAAAATTATTTTACTATATTTTAGGTTTTAGCTTCAATGAAAAGCTGACAAGGTATTTTTTTGTGACTATCATTTATTTTCTTTGCTCTAACTTGACCTATATTTTTCAACGATACGTTAAATGATTACAATTAGTTGAAGATATTACCCTCAAAAATTGAAAAAAAAATTCTTATTTATCAATTAAACAGTTACTTATCCCATGTTCTCCATACAGACAATTAAAATCATTCATTTCTAATGTTTTCAAAGTATTTATTGACGAATCAAGTTTGATATGATAGGTTTCAACTACAAAATTAAGGTATAGAAGGTTTATATTAAATAAGGTATTCAATATTAATAAAAGGTATATATTAAATCATTTTACTTTGTAATTTAATAATTTTTTTACTTTATTTGTGTGTGCTACTACAAGATTATAATATTACAAATTTTTTGGTAACATGTTACTATATAAATCATTTCTAAAAAAAAATTATTATTAGTTTCTCCTGAATTAGAAATGGATTTTTACAATTATAATTAAATTTTATAATATGCTCAATTGAGTAAATCTTTTTAACAACTTTGTTTTGATTGGTTCATTTAGTTAAAACAAATCATTAAAATTAATTAACTTCTCAATATTTCAATTATAAAATTTTTTTAAACACCAAAAGTTAAAAAACTAGGTAATGATTATTATTATTTCAATTTCAGTTATCTATTACGATAAAAATGCAAAAAAATATTGAGCTACTCTGATAAATTTACTATAAATAGTAATTAGAAAACTTTCTAACTGCATATTAATCTTAACGGTACAATTTTTTTAATTCTCATAAAATTTTCTATTTAATGATGTCAATTTCAAACTTGCCAATTGAGCTAAAAGTTATGGTAAAATAAATAATTTTTTTTTTATTATAAATATTTACAAAAATCAACTTTAAAGGATTATAAAAATTGGTTAAATATGTCATTTTCCTTATTTTTAACATATATTAATAATAAAAATCAGTATTAATTTAAAACAATTTTTTTTTTGCTTTTAATTAATTTTTTTTTTATATGTAAATACTTATTTTTTAATAATAAGTAATAATATTAAAACTTAGAAGTGATAGAAAAAGTCTAATTGCACAATTGAAAACATGGCGAAAAGTTAATTTAGTAAAGTATACTTTTGTTTCTGATGAAAGTGCCATGTAGTCTAATGTATTTATTCACAAGTAACAAAAATTTTTTGTTGAAAAGTATTGCATCAAGCCCTTTAAATATTTATACGCGTTAAAAGTAAAGAAATATACAACTACTTTATTATTTTTATAATATCTCCGTAAAAATTACAATATTAAATTATTGAATATCAATTTCATTCTAAATTAAATTACTATAATTATTAATACTGAGTTATCAAAATTATTTAAGACTAACACAAACCGTGTTACAATCCGTTGGGAAAAAAATCGTTATCGTTATCAAAAATTTAATCTCTGCTTTTTTCGCTTCATGTTACTGCATTTTATTATATTGTACTATCCCCATCCGGTTTTCTATTATAAAACCTTTCACAAATATTGGAATTATTCGTACAAGGATTTTAACTCAAATCATCGAAATTTCAAATTAGTTAATCAATAACAGCAAGGTCTTGTCTGATCGCTAGTACAATTAAACCTATAATAAACTATTACAATGAACTAAGTATAACATTGGTTTTTGTTATTTTATTATAGGCGCGCCTTATTAAAGTCTGTTGATATAAGTCCTCTAACGGACTATTGTTTTAAAAAATGGAAGCATTGATTCCTGTAATTAATCGTTTGCAAGATGTTTTCAACACAGTTGGTTATGATGCTATTCAACTACCACAGATAGTTGTTATTGGTTCACAGGTAAGTTTTCTTGATATTTCAATAGTTTTAATGAATAATCCAACATAATACAGCTACAAAGATTTTGTAACTTGCTAAATTTAAATAAAAAATTAATTTTACTATATAATTAATATTATTTTTCTTTAAATTTTTTAATAAAAATAGTTTAAAACACTATGTGTTTTTGGACTCAGGTGTAATAAATACAAATATGTTAATATCATTAATAAAAGCCATTTTCAATCTAGTTTCTGTTAATAATATATTATCAGTGTAATATGTTAAAATAATAAAAATATGAGCATATATTATACATGTATAATTGTGACAGAGATATAGTCAATGATGTGTTAGTACCTAATGTTCAATGTTGTGAGCTTTTTTCGGTGACATATAGTATTTTTGATTAGTAAATTTTAGTAAAAAATTAACCTTTAGAAGCGGCAAATTAAATAAAAATTCTATAAAACTATTATATAGAAATATAAATTTTGTTAACAATGCAAGCATGTTACATAATATGAAAAAAACACAGAAGAAGATAATGTGAAAAAAGTAATAAAAAACAAAGAACAAAATGAAAACTATTTAAATTATACTTTAAGATTGAATAAATAAATAAATTTAATAATCAAAATGAAATAATATAATAACTATCTCCTATTAATACGAGCAAAAAATATATAAATTTTTGTACTTTATTTGATTATAACTTAAAAATACTGTATTTTTTAAATTATTTTTTTCCGCTCATAAATGTTTATATATTCTTAATTTATATTAAAAGCTAATTAATTAAAAAAAAAAGAATGCATGATAAAGTAGACATATATTGATCTAGTATTTACAACTATCACAATTATTCTAAGTATTAAATATAAGATATCACATTCAAATAAATAAGTATATGTTAAGAGGACATTAATACATTGAGATATTTTGTCATGGTAGCACTAACCGACATATTAACTAATTAATTTTCAAATTAAACAAATAAAATAAAAAAAAAATTTTTTTATACCTAACTGTTAAATATAAGTATATTTTTATGAGTTTTTATAAGAAAATATGTGATGAATGTTTTCAGAAAGTGTGATAGTGACTTCATATATTTACTTGATCCATTTTCAGCATATGAACTTGTATTGAATTGACTTATCTTATCCCTTTTTTAATTTTATTATTTATCATCAATGTATCACAAATAAAAATTATACACTTAATCTATGATGTTTGTAGAACTATTGTATTATTTGGGTAAAATTTGATTATGTAGTATTAAAACAAAAACTATTGTTCAAATTATATTTGTAATGAATATTGTCAAATTATTGGTTTGATAACAAAACTTTTTCTACTACTATATCCAATAAATTATAAAGTTTGTAATGTTAAAAAAGTATTTTAACCATTAAATAAAATTAATCTAACTCTTTGGAAGCGTTCAAAAGTTTTGTTTTAGGAGAATTTACATAAAAAATTATTTTACTTTACTTCTGAAAAAGAAAATTTTATATTTATCAGAGGAATTTATTTCCAAATGTTCCCCATGAGAATACTTATGTGTATCTTATTGGTACAACCACTTTATTTATAATAAGTACTAACATAATAATATTTTTTGTTCCTGTGAATAGGGGTTAAGAATACTTCAAGTCGTGAGAGGCGACTAATGAGGTTGCATCAGGTTGACAGCCGAAGTAAAATTTTGTCAAAAAGTATGAGGAGTCCTGAACAAAACTTAGGCAGATTATCTCATCTCAGATTTACGCGGAGCTGTAAGAATAGTTATAAAAATTAATGTTGAAGGGAGAAGAGGTAGACAAAGAACAGAGAAGAGGTGGACGGATGTTATTGAATGTGATATGAAGACGACTGATGTGGTAGATTGTGTTACGTGGAAGTTTAGGATCAGGGTGGCCGACCCCAATTAGTTGGGATTAAGGCGAGGAAAAAGAAGATGAAGACTAACTAATAATATTTTTAATACTATTTTTTGGTTTACTATATGTCATACTTTAATAGTCCTGAAATTAATCACAGGTTTATATTACTTTGATGAAAATATGGTATTTATTTATTCTAATGCTTATGAAAGTTCCAAGTTTATAAAGCGTAACAGTACACACTACATAAATAAACATAAGTCCTCAGTTTAATTTTTTTTTTTTATCACTTGTCATTGAGGGTGATTGCGGCCTCCCCTAAGAGGAAGTTTCTTAACCATGTATACTTCTGGATTGGTGGTTAATATCTTGAAAATTTAGTTTAAACAAAGTATACATTTTTTCATTTAAATATTGTCTTTGTCCAAGTCCCATTTGGTTTATCAAAACAAAAATATTTATAATATTTTATAGAGCTCTGGAAAAAGTTCAGTGATAGAAAGTATTGTTGGAAGATCATTTTTGCCTAGAGGAATTGGAATTGTAACTAGATGTCCTTTAGTTTTGCAACTTGTCAATTGCCCACTAAATGATAAAGAACATAGGAATGCTGAAAACGGTAGTTATTTATTAATTGAGACTAATAGTATCTTTTTTTTTTTTTTTTTATAGTCTAAACTATACTTTAATAATTTTTTTTTTATAGGTACTGTGAACATGGAAGAATGGGGTGAGTTTCTTCATTGTAAAAATAAAGTATTTAAAGATTTTTCCGAAATACGCGAGGAAATTCAAGCTGAAACTAATAGGGTGGCTGGTATTAACAAAGGAATTTGTCCAGAACCCATAAGTTTGAAAATATATTCTGTACATGTATTAAATTTGTCCTTGGTTGATTTACCTGGAATAACCAAGGTAATGTTTAACTATAAATTATTATAATACATTATCATAAAAAAAATGTATATATTCATAGTGGAATAGATCTAACTGACAACTCTTATAATATTTGATACAAATAACATTTTGTTTTTTTCTTTTAATATATGTTTTCTTAGACTACATTCAAATCATATTTTTTGTATTACTTGTTTTTCTTACAAAAATGTTTAATTGGTCAGAAACAATTTTAAGTCGAATAATTAACACATTTTAATACAAAGAGTGGGTACAGCTTATACTGGTATATATTTTTAATGCATACTTCACCTGGCGCAATATATATATTTATATATATTGAGAACAATTAATCTTTTTTTTTAATCAATAAATTTAATACAATTTTAAGGTGCCGGTTGGTGATCAACCTGAAGATATTGAAGTCCAAGTGAAAAACTTGGTGACTAAATATATCCAAAATCCAAACTCAATTATATTAGCTGTTAGCACTGCCAATACTGATATGTCAACCAGTGAAAGTCTTAAACTAGCCAAAGAAGTAGATCCAGAAGGAAAAAGAACACTAGCTGTTATTACAAAATTAGATCTTATGGATGCAGGTTTGTAAATTAATAATTGTAGATGTTTTTACTGGAAATTATATATAATTCTATAAATAATTAGGTATATGATCAGTTCTAAACTATTTTATCATCATTTTAGTTCCTAAATACCATATATATATATTAAGGTTTTTCGAGATCTAGCTTAATTTATTGGAAGTCTGATGAACTTATCATAGCTCTAAAATGCTAAATGGTTGAAGTATACCCTTTTTTCTACTAGGTACTGATGCTGTAGATATATTATGTGGCCGTGTCATTCCAGTTAAACTTGGTATAATTGGTGTTGTTAATCGATCACAGCAAGATATAAATGATAATAAGGTATATTTTTAGTCAAATTTAAAACTAAAAATAAATAATGTATAATAACACAGTATGAACATTCTAGTCTATTGTTAATGCCTTAAAAGATGAAGCTACATATTTACAAAGGAAATATCCTTCATTAGCTAATCGTAACGGTACTCCATACTTGACAAAAACATTGAATAGACTTCTGATGCATCATATTCGAGATTGCTTACCAAACTTAAAAGTATAAATTAAAATTTGTACTAAACAAAATAAATTATGAAATGTATTACATTTTTATAATTATAATTTCAGACTAGGGTAAATGTTATGGTTTCCCAATTTCAGTCTCTTCTATATTCATTTGGGGACGATGTATCTGATAAGAGTCAAACCCTATTACAAATTATCACTAAATTTGCTGCAGCATATTGTTCAACAATTGATGGCACTTCTAAAAATATTGAAACTACAGAACTGTTAGTAAATATATAATTGAATTATTAACATATTATTATGTTATTATTCAATATAAAAATTTGTTATTAAAAATAAACAATCAATTAGGACTGTTATAATGGGAAATACCAATAATTTTTTTTTTCCATTTTTATTTCTTAAAATAAAAAAATTTAATCATGTATTCTTTTATACATTATATATTATTATTCTTAATAATATATTATTCTCATATTAAGTTTATAGAAAATTATATTTATTATGACTATAAATTAGGAAAAGTTTTTTTTTATTATTAAAGTAGTCAGATATATTATAATGAACATATACTATATAAATATAAAAAAAAAACATAAATCAAATGGTTATTTTATTTTAATTAAAACATTTTATCATTTACAAATAATATTTCCTAAACTCTATTACCTTGAAAAATTTGTTATCAACAATATTGTTACTTTAATTAGTTAAATATTTATAAATTTCTGACTTAATCGCCCTAATTTTTTGTTTTTAATAATTTAATAATTAATTGTCAATTGTGCAGTTTAACATTGTTATTTCTAAGCTATTTGGATGTTCAATAATAAATAATTTGTTTATATTTATTTCTAGATGTGGAGGTGCACGAATATGTTATATTTTCCATGAAACTTTTGGAAAAGTATTAGACTCTATTCATCCTCTCACTGGTCTTACAAAAATGGATGTGCTCACTGCTATTAGAAATGCTACTGGTCCAAGACCTGCTTTATTTGTTCCTGAAGTTTCTTTTGAATTATTAGTAAAAAGGCAGATTCGAAGGCTTGAAGAACCATCTCTTAGATGTGTTGAACTTGTTCATGAAGAAATGCAACGTATGATCCAGCATTGTGGTGTTGAGTCTCAACAAGAAATGATTAGATTCCCAAAGCTTCATGAAAGCATAGTAGATGTTGTCACTCAACTTTTACGACGCCGTTTGCCTACTACAAATTCAATGGTTAGTTCTTTTAAGTTCCAGTTATAAATTAGACCTTAGTTGCAGCTTGGTTTAATTTAAATGAATGAAGTCAGAGTTACCATTTATTTGATTTTATATATTTTTTAAGTTCAAAAAATTTTATTCAGGTTGAAAACTTGGTGGCTATAGAACTAGCTTACATTAATACTAAGCACCCTGATTTTCATAAAGATGCTGAGTTAGTATCATTGATGATGAAAAGTGCCGAGGAAGATGAAATTGTTAGACAGCGAAATTTGAGAAAAATAAATACAACTGCATCAATTAATGGATGTGATCGGGATGTATGTCATTAAATTAAATCAGTTATTTTATAGTAAAATAATAAACGTATATTTTATATTTTATTTAGAGTGTTACAAGTTTTGGCTCTTTGAAAAAAACGCCTAGACAACAAGACAATAACAGTGAAGTAAACTCTATGGAGTCATCTCCTGCTACAACACCGGTTCATCATGCACCCAATGATTTATTATCTACAGCTGTATCTAATAGCTTTAATAATTTAGACATCCATAGCCCATCAAATGTAAGAAATCTTTCTGAGAAAGAATTGCGTGATTGTGATGTCATAGGTATAAAAAATTTAATTTTAAAACTCATGATATAAGTTTTATATATTTAGTGAAATATAAAATTGTACATCAATTTTCAGAGAGATTAATCAAATCATATTTTTATATTGTGAGAAAATCAATTCAAGATAGTGTTCCCAAAGCAATAATGCATTTTTTAGTTAATTTTGTAAAGAACAATTTGCAGTCAGAACTAGTCACACATTTGTATAAATCAGAATCTGTAGAAGAACTTCTCAATGAATCTGAACATATATCCAAACGCCGAAAAGATGCTGTTGATATGTTAAAGGTAAATCCTGTAATTTTGAATGAAAAGGTATTAATAAATTATTAATTTGTTATATTTTCCATTATAGGCATTACAAAATGCAAATAATATTATAAGTGAAATTCGTGAGGTGCACGTTTGGTGAACATGAATTAATAGAATATTTACTGTAACAGTTTAGTTTTTATATAAATAATTATTTGTTTATTTTTAATTGTAGAGTAATTGGAAAATTGATACATTTAAATAAGTTTCTGTTGAGTATTTCCTTTGTGATCAATTTAAACAAATTTCAGTTCAAAATTCTTAAACTTTAGTTAAAGATATTTTATAGTAAAAATAAATATACATAGTGTTCAGTAAGTAAGGAAACAGGTCAGTTATTATAAACAATGAGAACAATAGAAACCTGTTCCTTACTTACTGAACAACCTGTATATTTACATTATTTTTAATTTAAGCCTGTTTTGAATTACTATATATCATTTGTATTTAAATTTTAAAATATGAATAAAAATTTTACTGTAACACAATAAAAAGTTAATGCACAAAATTATGTAGTTATAAAATTGTTTTGTTGAAATGTACATTGTTGTAAAAAATGATTTGACTTATTAATTAATATACCCTTATTGTTCTCATCCCAATGACATTTTATAAAAAATATAACTGTTGTAGAATTTACAAAAATGTGTGAAATTTTAGTATATGTAAATATTTTTAGTATTAATTATATAAAATGTTAATGGGTATTTTATAAACAATTTTTATGAATTAATAATCATAATCTTTGCTTTTAAATTTTCTAGATAATAAGAAGACAGTTTAAATTAACCAAGTAAGCTAGTATTTAAGCAAATATTAGATTACACATTTGTTACAAAATATGAGAAGATAAAGAAGTGTAAAAATCCTATATTTTGCTTTTATAACAGTTATTGTTTATTAAAGAAAAATATTAGGAAATATACGTATATTGAATGAATGATTTATTTATATATCTTTCAAAATAAAGTTTCTTGAATTTATTTTGATTATTTTTTAGTGTCATTAAATAAAATACATTGTATTTTACATTCATTATCATTATTTTATATTAAAAATTATTATTCATGAGTTTGTTAATTTTTCCACTTGACATGATATTTATATATTTAAGATAAGATATCTGTTACGGTGAGTTTTATGTAGTCACATTTAACTTTCAACCCAATAAGAGAAACTTGTTTTACACATATAAGTGGGGAAGTCGTTTTCTGATCGGTGATAGTCGTCGGCTTATCTACCAATTGTAACCGGTATATAGTCTAGTTGATTAGACACATCGGAGCCGTCATTAGCTGTCCCGCGACCTTTGCGGTGTTTTGGTGCGTATTTATACGGTGGATCTACCGTGCGTGTGATTATAATTATTAAGTCCACGTTGTTTCCGTCAAACGGTTGAAAGTGGTTGAATACACCAGTTCTCGTCCGATCACTGAAGTTGTGCCCAGGTCAGATTATCAAATTCAACGATACTTATAAATCTTATACCTGTATTCATTTTATTTCATTGTAATATTTAGTTGTTTATTAGTAATGTAAGTGCGGACGCCCAAACAACTTGATTATTAATTATATATTAATATTGTTGCTATAGACAAATCCTCTTTTTTTTTTTGGTTTCTATAATTAATAAAGTTATAGGACTTTCTGTTATTCATTCCCTTAGTCAGTCAAGCCAACCGAAAGCCTGTAGACGAACATAAATATATCTTAAAAATAAAATTCAATTTTAACTTTAAATAACGACTTGGAGCCTTGAGTATTACAATGTTATATATAAAGAATAACAATGTTTTATAAAGTTATAAACAGCATATTTTTAATAATTAGATAAAAGTAATTAATTATAATGCACTTATGAAAAGGTGGAATTAATAAATATAAAAATATATTTATAAGCATGGCTTTGAATTATATGCGTTTATAAATTTTGTTTAAGTCACTTTAAAAGATCCCAAGTTTGTGTAACTTTTTTGTAGAATTATCTAGCAACTCAGAAATAATTTTTGTTTTAGGAGGAATTAACCCCTCTAAATTTTCCTAAAACAAAATATTGAAAAAATATACATTACTAAATTTTCAAATCAATAAAAATTTGTACCGATTGATGGATGTGTTCAAATTAACTTAACAAAATGTAAAATTTATTTACATCTCTGCTTATAAACTAGGGCAGTGATACCTTATTCAGGGACAGATTACAGCTTACACATGTTAGCTGCATGCACTCCTAATTTTGTTCAATCTACAATAAAAAAAAAATTTTTTTATAAGGAGTGTATTCAGAAGAGAGCAAACGACATTTTTTAAGTACAAAATTGGTCACACTTGATTATTCTTCTAATTTTGAATTAAAAGTATCTTAATAAATACTTCACTTACGATTTTCTAAATATTTAGTGTAGCAGTAGTTTACTAAAGTTTTCTGATAACAAAGTTAATAATTTGTTTATTATCTCAAGCATTAAGAGTTTAAAATGACAAATTTTAATAAAGTATGAAATAACTTTACACTGATTCAGAGGAATTGACAAGAATAACTTCTTTAACTACTTTTGATAAATTAATTACGTACTAATATAATTTCTAAAAAAAATGTTATCACTTTATTTTCAAAATATATATATTTCATTAATTAGTAATATAAACATTTTAATACCTATACAAGTCTAATAATCTACTGATTGGACTTCATGTTTTAGAACTCCAAATTAATACATTGGTTCATACAAAAGTACAAAATGTTTAATACAACTAAGCAGTACAGTTTTAATAATCTAATTTCAATAAAAACAGAATGGTCTTGAAATATATTTAAAAAACTAGTTGACTAGAAACTTAAAAGTAGTTGTATAAAAAATCATAAAATGGAAAATTTACTTTATTGTGTTAAAAAAAAAAAAAAATGAAATATAGAAAAATTATAGCATGAACATGAAAAATCGTTTAAATGAATTATTAAATTATATAAAATACAAAGACTAGAATAGTTTAACTTAATGTTAAAATTAATGTGATACAAGATAGTATATTTTGTTAAAATATAAAAATAAAAACTGAAAGGATAATTAACTCAAATAATCAAATGAAAAATTATTCTTATATTTTGTACAGTAGAACATTATTAGAACTAAAGTATATATAACAATAATGTCACAAACCATTTTGCCAAGAGTATATAATATATTTTATACAGATGTAATTTTTTTATAGACTAAATTTAATAAAGTACTATAAAAATGAAATAAAATTAATTTTTCAGTAATAATATAAAAATATTTAATAATTAATTATTATTTTAAAATAAATTGAATATTATAAAATACTATTTCTTTAAAACTATTTTATGACATAAATTATATTTTGTATAGTAAAATGTATAAAAAATAATATTCACCCTTTAAATATTTGTATTTTTCATCAATTATTTATAAAAGTATTTAAGAAAAAATATTTTTATGTTAAAATGATAAAACCATCATTAAAAAATAGTTCTGTTAGTTAAACTAAATAGAAATGTACAGAGTAAGGATCCAAAATAATATTCAAAACTTAGATTTTTTATAATTATATAGATATTTTAAAAGTAAAAAATTAACAGTTTTTTTTTAAATATTTAATAACTAATAAGTACAGATTTGTATGTATTGACTTATTCATATCTGTAACAGTTGCAGCAGTTCATAAATCATTTCTTTTAAATAAAAAATAAAAATAATTTGATTAAAAACCAGTAAAATTATTTTTTTGTAATTAAAAATTAATGCCATATTAAAAGAAATTATTTATCAAAACTGTTTTAGTTATATGCTGAAGCCAATTTGTTATAATATAAACACTTACAATTTTTTACTAATACTTAAAAGCAAATAAAATAGTTTTAGTTCTTAATATTAACAATATCTTTATGTTGACTTGATATGAAGTTACAAATAAAAATAGGTAAAATTAAAAATAAATCCAAGAGGAACATACAAGTCTACTTAAATTTCTTCAATATTGTTAATAAGTATTAACAATAATTTAACAATTATTACAATCATTGTTGAATATCATTTTACTACACAAATAATTATATATTTTATTCAGTTTAAAAACAATAATTATAAAAAGAAGTATTAAAATTTTATTAAATGTTTTAATTTAACTAAAAAAATAGTTAAATATTTACAAAGAATATTAAACATAAGAATCAAAATAAATCTTAGATTATGATACTCAACACAAAAATAATTAACATTTTTAAGTAGAATTAATCTGAATTAAATTAACTCAAATTTAAAATAATGAAAAAAATTTAGCAAAACTAACATTTGTTTTAAAAAAAAACAAAATTAATAAATAGCTCAGCCTTTTCCTACATTCTGTGTAATACATAGTACTAACAAAAATGTTTAATTGAAATAAACACTCCATAGATATTATGGTGAGTTTGGCAATATAAACATCAATACTATTTTTTGGATTTTATTAAATATAATTTTAAATAGTATAAAAATAAACATCAAACTATTAATAACTCACTTTGGAACAAAAATATATTTACAATGGTGTTTCTTTTCGCCATTTAAAACTATCAGTAGGTAAATGAGGAGTTTTATTTCTTCGGCCAGCAGCTAATTCTAGACCACTTCGAATGGCTGGCATTATTCTTAATGCTGGATTGGTTACAATACCATTTCTTTTTGGCTTATTACTTCCAGAATTTTTAATATTTTGATTACTAATATACATATAATAAAAAATATTAAGGTTTAAAAATTTAATTATAGTACATCAATTTTTTGAAAATAAATTTATGTAGGTTAAGGACTTAACTATAATTATAATATAATAGCTTTTATATAATAAAATTTATTATATATAATAGTAACCAATTAATATTAAATATTAAAATTAAATTAATAAAGTTATTATTGATACCAATGTGCATATCAAAATTAAAAAGTAGCAATCAAATATCAAAATTGGTTAATGTTAATGAAGAGTTACACTGCACATTTAATATATTAAGCTATGTATTATTTTGGCATAAATTGTTCATAGTGTTTGTAAGATATGATGACTAACTTATCTTATAGCTGATATAGCTACAGTTCTATAATAATAATTGATTACTATTGGCTAATATTATTCAAAATTAAAATGAATATTTTTAATATATAATTTTAATTATAAAGCTACAATTGGCAAAAACCATAATATATTGTTGAACAATTAGGTATTTTGATAATTAAATTTGAAAGTGTTACAAGAAAGTAAATTTTAGTTAAAATTCAAATAATTTAAATTACAAAATAAACATTAATACATTTTTTTTTAATAAAATAATAAACATTTCCATCCAAAAAGAGTGAGGTTGATAGCTTTTTATGGTATAAAGGGATGGACTTAAAATTATTTAATAAATAAATGAAGAAATACATTTTTAAAAAATCTGAAAATCACTCTTATTTAAAAAAAATTTAGTTGTTAATGATAAATCTATCACTCTATTGTTAAATTATATAAATTATTCATACTTTGAATTGGATGTATTTTTTTTTGATGCTGCATTGTTTCCCAAAATTATTCGCATATGAGTATCTCTTGAGAAATGATCATCAGTTAATACTATAAAAGTGAATTCAAAGAATTTAAAACCATAGCACAATGAAAAAGAATATAATGTATAATACAAATTATTACCCTGAAGATTTGGAGCTGAAGCTTCTTCTGTGCTTGGACTGTGTGGAGGGGTGGCATATATTGGACTTTGCAATGGACTTAACACTTTAGATGTTGGCCTTGATTTAATTCCTCGACTACACTGTTGTAGTTTTTGGGTAAATGTTAATGGAGTCAACTATGAAAAAGTATTCAAGGTTCAAATTAAACATTCAAAAATACTTCACACCTTTTGATTTATTTACTTGAACTGGAAGATCTTGGTGGGAACTTTTTGTACTCCCTGTTAAATTAGAACTAGACTTGCTATAATTTGATACAAATGAAGTTCTTTTAGCTGTCGAATCAGGTGATTCTACAGGTGATAATTCACACAAAGGAACAGTAGTAGTACATGTCAATAATGGGTTGACTAATATAGCAGAGGATGGTTTAGTTTCTGTTGTTGATGCAGACTCACAAGATGTATTAGCTGTATTAAATCCATTATCTAATTTTCATTAAACAATATAGCTAAATTCTAATAAAAACAATTTTAATTTAAAAACATACTTTCATTTATAACAGGGTAAAATTGTTCTAGTAATTTAACAATATTAACATGACCACTTTTAGCAGCTATCTTGATAGCATTTCGTCCACAGTGGTCTGCAATTAATGGATTTGCACCTTGCATTAATAACAAACGAACACACGTTTCATTTCCTTCTTGAGATGCTATACCTAATAGTACAAAAACAATTAAAAACCATTAATAGGATTGTGCCTAAGTTTTAAAATTCTAACTTCCATTTTTTTAAAATGTATTATTTCTTTATGAGGGGTAAGAACAGATCCAGAAGACATTTTTTGGGATGGGAACTACCATTTCAATATTTTTAAGAGTAGGACACTTACTTTTATTAAAAAAGAGTCTTTACATAATTTTTAAATTATACACAGTAGTAGTTACTCAACTTATAACTTTAATTCAAAATTAGTTTTTGTAAAATTGAACAAATAAAGAATCTTATTTAAGATTAAACAAAAATGTACACACCTAATGCAGTTGCTCCTTGATTACAAGCGTGATCTATACTAGCTCCTTGTTCAAGTAACAATCTAACAATATTTGAATGCCCTTGCCATGCAGCTAAATGTAAAGGTGTTCTTTTTTCATTATCCGTTGCATTTAAATTAGCTTTTCCAAAAGTTAGCAATAATGAAACCATTTCAAAATGTCCTTGCCAACAACTTACATGTAGAGCAGTTCGACCCTAAATAATTGAAATATTAACTATAGTACATAGTTGTTTATTAATGTTATAGGCATGTATTAATAGTAAGTGGACAGTTATATGAAAATTTAATTTTATTGAGTTCCTATAAAAATAAGTAATTTGATAGATGAAATTTAAAATGAAAAATTATTTTTGGTTTGCTGAGGAAAATCTTTAAAATGATTGATGAAAATAAAATTGTCAAGTAAATTTTACTATCTAATAAATTTGAAAGATAAGTGTTGTTAGAATTTATTTTACTGTTAATGAGACTATTAATATTCTAGGCTATGGAAATAAAATATTATCATGGGAATATTTAGCTTGTGTCGTAACACAATAAAAGAAAATTCAACAAGTGTAAAAGTAATTGTGATGCGAAGATGAATATGAGGATGTGGTGCCTGCTGTCTAGGTATTCACGTGCGCGTTGTCGTACAGCAGTTACCGTGCTCGGCTGACACTCCGGGTTAGCTGTGGGTGTCGAAAGGCTGTTGTTATAGGAAGGGAATAAGGGTAACACCTAGGTATGAGGTGCAGACGAAGTGCAAGACACTAATACTGGGCGTACCAGATAAGGAGTATAATAAAGTACGAGGTGCAGACGAAGTGCAAGACACAAGTACTCTGAAATGTTGTGGAAGAGAGTTGATAGATTTTAAAAAGGAATAAATAAAGACTTTAAGCAGTAAGCCGGACAGCGACAACCGAGTACTGAGACTGATGAATGACACAAGGCACTGGAGTCGACTGAACACGATGGTCAGGTCTTTTGGGTTTTTATAATAATTAGATCTATTGCTAAATTGGCAATAAATATTATTTGTTAATTCATCAGTCTCAGGCAGCGGATGTGCTGTCTGTATTTTATTAAAATAATTCTCACAATATTGGTAACGTGACACCATCACACTTGTAAGAAACAATAAAGAAATTGACATTGAATATATATTCAATTGCTTGATAATAAGAAATCTTATGAGGAACCTATGCCACAAAATTAAACTTTACATCAGAATGAACTATAGTAGTTTTATAACTTATTCAAGTATCAATTCAAAACATATTCTTAAATAAATCCAAGAATTTTAAATAACTTACAAAACAAATTTTTTTGATATAATAACTCAGAGTAGGCAAAAATATAAATCCGAGATACTTCATAGATTTATTTATTGAAATAAATAAAAGGCCACTTATTTATAATAAGAAAAATTAGCAAGTAAAAAATAGGAAACATTTAAGAAAAGATCAAGAGTATTCAAGAATACTTAAAGGTTTAAATCACTTAGTAGAATGGAAATATCATGAGAATAGTTTTTTGTCTTAAATTTTTTAATGTCTTTAATGAAAATAAGGTTTTAAGTACGTTGTAGTACACTACTAGCAATATTGATAAGAATAAAAAATAAAAAAAGATAGAGAATAGTTCTTAGAGGGACACCACAGGAGGAAGTAATAACATTAGACACAATACCATGCAATTTAATCCATTTATTCAGATGGTCAGATTAGCCAAGAAAGAAGTAGAATTCCAATAATAGCATTTAAAAGAAAACAACCACAAATTTTAAAATGATTTCAAATCAATAAAAATAAAAATTTTTAATGATCAGATTTTTATTAAAAAGTTGATTACATTATTTAGGAAGTGTTGATTGAAAGAGTTCATAATAAGTAGGTTGTCCAGTAATAAGATCCATTAATAAGGCACAAAAATATACTGAATAATGAAAAATTAATTTATTACTTTAAAACTTTCAATATGATAAATAAGATATATTTTACTATTTTTCTACATAGTCATTGATGCATTTTTCCTAATGATGAAGTATCTTGAAAATGCCATTTCAGAAATATGTAGCACATTTTTGATTGAAGTGCTCAGTAACTGCGTTTATGACTTCATTTTGAAATGAGTTCCTCTTACATGTTTTTTTAATGGACCGAACAAAAAAAAATCTGTAGGTGCCAGATTAGGATTATATGGTGGATGTTGCAATACTTCCTACATGTATTTTTTCAGCCAGCATTGATTTTTCCTGCTGAATGTAGGGTTGCATTATCATGAGGAGTTTTAGATTTCCTTAACATAATTGCTATCTTCTCTTGTAACAAATATTTTCTATAAATTTTTTTTAAATTAAAATTGGTCAGCATTTACTGTTTCATTTTTTGATAAAAGTAAATAAGTAAAATTCCCCATTCATCCCTAAAAACAGTAGCCATCACTTTTTTTTGTGAAAATTACCTGTTTGAATTTTTTTAATTCTGGAGAATTGGGATACTTCCGGGTCATTGAGTCTTGATTGTTCTAAGGAGTAGATTAATAAACCCATGTCTTATCTCCTGTAATGAGGTGCTAAAGAAATTTTTCATCAAACAAGCACGTTTCAAATTTTTAAGGGATATTCGCAAGTATTTAGTCTTGTGTTCTGGTGTAAGCATTTTTGGAATCCAACGTACACAAAACTAATGAAAATTTAATTTCTCATGGACTATTTCATATACAGTTGGAAAGATCTATCTTATCACAGATCTATCAGTCTTTGGAAGATCAAGTTGTGTAGTCCATTTTTTAATTTTGAGTTGTCTATCCAATCATAACAATTATTCAATCGCCTCAATAGTTTTGGTGATATGGAAGTGCTTATTTGTCAACCACTTCTTACCTCATTTTCAATACTTTTTAGACACAAATTAAATTTTATACACCAAACCAATACACTTTTTAAAGACATTATGTACAGGCCATAAAGTTTAGTTAATTTTCTATGAATTTCAGTTGGAGAAATATTTTGAAAATTAAAAAAATTTACGGGGCAAATTTTTTTGTGCAATTTAAATATTGATTTTCAATGTTTATAGTTATATAACAGATGGAACACTTAATTATAAGTCATGATGCATAGAATGTGTTCTTTGTTATATATATTATCAATTCTAGAAATTACTGGCCAATATTTTTGGCCTATTGTTTATACAAAAAATAACTTTGTATCTTATTTGTTGGACAACCTACATAAAAGAATGGAAACCCTAGTTTCTAGTAATTGTGGTACAGTTAGGATTACAAAAAACTATTTAAAAATGGTTAAAAATAACAAAATACTCATGATGCACAATTTTCAACTTTAGAATAGTAAATAAAATTGATTAATTAATAATTTTTAAAGTATAAGGAAAGATATTAACATTAGGTCATATATTAAATAATTTATACATAAGCATACCTCAGAATCTGTGCTTTCTATGTCTGCTCTGCCAGGATTAATAAAAAATTTAGCCATCACTAAATGATTTTCTAAAGCAAGAACATATAAAGTACTTCGCCCGTCAGCATCTTTTTTATTTACATCAGCACCATATTCTAAAAGATTTCTAACTACTTCAATATGACCTTCTAATGCAGCCAATCTGATTTGTTAACATATTTGAAGACATTTTAATAAACTTAATTGTTTGATTATTATTTTGAGTAAGTATAGTGACACTACAAAGTTACCTGATTGCAGTTCTTCCATCATGAGCTTTTTGCTCTGGTGGAGCTCCATAGACTTTTAAAAACTCATTCACGAGTAATGAATGTCCTTCTTCTGATGCTAACATTAATGGCGTTTTTCCATCATTGTCTGTTTGATCAATTTTAGCTCCACTTTCCAATAATGTTTTACAAACTACTTGATGACCTTCAAAAGCAGCATAGTGTAATGGAGTCCAACCAGAATTGTCTCTATGTTGTTCATCCAGCCCTGATAAAGAAATAGCATGATTAAGGTTATCCAATACATAGAATGTTCAGTAAATAAGAAAAAGGTTTTTATTGTTCTTGTTATTTGTAACAACTGACCTGTTTCCTTACTTACTGAACAGCATGTATAATCATCTATCTATCCACTAATATATTACTTGACTGGACTTATTACTATTTACCTATTGATTATAAAAGAGCATAGACTAAGACAAATAATAATTAATATAAAGGAAATATAAGGAAAAATAAGGAAAAATAGAGAATTATGTAAGATTCACACTAATGCACTCCTAGATTTTATGAGAAAATAAAAGGCTGTGAAACTTAAAAAACAAACTTCTCGAAGAATCATGATTTTAATAAATTAAACTTTTAGGTAGAATAAATTTCCTAAAATTACTAATTATTTTCATTAAAATCTTAGTCAATATGACTAGATTGAATATCTCACTGATATATATATATATATAAAAAAAATGAATTGACAGCTCTGCTAAGTACATGCTGTCTCAATATATATAGTTACGAGGTTTTGATTTCATAGGCTTGTAGAATTTTTGTATTCTTTAAGAGCATAGCTTTTAAGATACGATGTTAAACATAAATATAATAATAATAATCATCCAAATACCACTAATTGTTTATTTAAATCAAAATAACTACTTTAATGGTAGTTATATCTATATATGAATAAATATTTCTTAGGTCATACAATCTGTATGTTATATCTTTATAATTTTTCAGGTAAATTCTCAAATGAAATATAAAAACAGAATAAAAAAAAAAAATTCTAGCTACATTAAAATAAAATAATTGGGTACAAATTTAAAAATGAAAGTTGCAGCATTTATATAAGTACAATTTATGTTGAAAAGTTTATTTTTACAAAAAATGAGTATTGAGATAATGTAAATACAATGAAAAAAAATCCCCATTTAAATGAAAAATCACATTAGGGAAATTTATAGTACTATGAATTAATAAAACACTGTNAAAATCACATTAGGGAAATTTATAGTACTATGAATTAATAAAACACTGTAAAGCATGGTTTTACCTAATAGCTTTATTAATACCTTATACAATTTTAATAACAAGAAAAAAATAATTCTATCCCCTCTTTTCTTTCCCATTAAAATTGTATCAACTTATAATTTTTAATTTATAAACACGTGTTTAACTGGCTTAAAAGTAAAAAAATAAATATAGTTTAAAAAACTAAAAAAACACGCTTTTAAAGTACATCGAACTAAAAAGTTAAAAATAATTTTTAAAATAATTATGAACAAAAAATACTAGTATTATTGTGATAAAAGCGTGGGTGCTTTGTGCCATATTTTTCGTATATTGAGCGCCCGACGCTTTTATCACAATAATACTAGTATTTTTTGTTCATAATTATTTTAAAAATTATTTTTAACTTTTTAGTTCGATGTACTTTAAAAGCGTGTTTTTTTAGTTTTTTAAACTATATTTATTTTTTACTTTTTAGTTTCATGTTATGATAGTAGTTACTATCAATATCATGGTTGTTACGGGTAACGGGAAATCAGGGTTCGATTCTGGGGAGGGAGTCTGAGAAACGGCTACCACATCCAAGGAAAGCAGCAGGCGCGTAAATTACTCACTCCCGGAACGTGGAGGTAGTGACGAAAAATGACGATACGGAAATCATCCCTCGTAATCGGAATGAATACTTTATATCTCTTAATTAGAATAAATCGTGTTAATATATTAATTTTAATAGTAATTAGAATATATATATTTATACAAATAATGCGACTTAACTACGTAAAAGTATCATGCACTAAGTATAGCTGTGTTTTATGGCCGGGCGGGTCGGACTAACGTTATACCCGAGGTATAAACGGCGGTAGGAATATATATATATATACGTAAGGCGCATTAGACGCGGGCGTTATTGGTCAGTCAAAATAAAAATTTGTTTACATATATATAATATTGATGACAAGCACGCGTGTACGGGTACGATAACTAAAAATAAATTTTTATAGGAATAGTGTACCGTCGTATTGTGAGCGAGGCGTGGGGAGGGGTGAATGCGTATAACAGTCTAGTCTAGACAACGGAATATGCGATAACGCGTGGCGTTTGGAGAGTTACAAACTTACAAACAAACAACAAACAACAAACAACAACAAACATACACGTGAAACTAATAAAAGCGTGTTAAAAAAATGATCTAACTATGAAAATAATTTATAGATAACTACTTTTGGACCATTATTTAAAATCAGGTATTTTTACATCAATCTGGAGAAAAAAAATGGTTCAGAAATGTCTAGTGATTAAAATATCAGACCTTCCACCCTTTTCTATTAAGTATAATATAATATAATATTAAGTATAAATAACATCTGTAATATTGATTCAAAAAATGTTATTGACCACTTATTTTCTTAGAACACTTTTTTAATTTTAGACCACTTAAACACTGTTTCCATCTAAAAATAACTGTCTTCTGTAATACCTCTGTCCAATAATTGAGATACAACAATATTATTTCCCTGAGCTGCAGAAACGCTTAGAACTGTACGTCCTTCATTGTCAATACTATCAACATAACATCCCCAAAATAATAACAATGAGACACAATCAGGGTGACCCATTGATGCTGCAGCCCACAAGGGAGTTCTCCCTAGCTTGTCACAATGGTCGACATCAGCTTCAGATTCTAATAATATTTCACATACATCTCTGAAAATTAAGATCTAAATATGCTATCACATAATCATGAATACAATAGAAATATATTAACTAACTTATGCCCTTCAAATGCTGCTACAAGTAATGGTGTCATTCCATCTTTATCTTCATGATCAACAAATGCTCCTGAATCCAATAATATGGTTACAACTTTTGCATAACCTTCATTTGTAGGTGCACATAGAGCAGCAACACTTAAAGCAGTCCGACCATCATTATCTTGATGATTAATATTTGCTCCATTATCTAATAGTCTAGTTACAATATGTGCATGACCCATATATGCAGCTGCAATTAATGGAGTTCTACCATCACCATCTTTTGTGTTAGGATTTGCACCAGCTTCAAGTAATTTTGCAACAATATCATCATGTCCACCCCAAGCAGCAGCTCGTAGTGCACCACGTCCTTCACTGTCATAACATTCAACATTTGCTCCATGTTTTAACAATATTTCAAGGACCTTAGAAAATAATACAAGTAGAAGTTATTAAAAAGAAAAAATGTTAACTACTAAAACAATTAATTACCTGAGAATGACCTCCCCAAGCAGCTGCTCTTAATGCTGTCCATCCTTCAAAATCTGTATGATCAACTTTGCATTTGTGTTCTAAAAGAAGCTAAAAAATAATTTTATTTTAATTTAGTATAAGACTCTAAAAACTTTTGAAATAAATTTACCTCTACTATATCCAGATACCCTTGGCGTGCAGCTATATTTAATGGTGTTTGTCCATTATTATCACAAACTTCTAAATCAACATTAGAATGTTTATTTAAAAGTTTCAAAAGAACACTTGAATTTCCATCCATTGCAAGTAAATGTAACATATTTCTTCCATTAGCATCTATTTCATTAAAATTAGATATTTTATCACTAACAAGTATACTAGGTTCTTCTGTAGATAATGTTTTTTCATCAATATTATCATGCTAAAATATAAATAATTAAGTAATAATTTCTCAAATAGATTTAATAAATAAATTCATGTTTACTAGGAGAGGTTTTAATTCATTCTTCGATACTAAATTATGAGCTTCTTGTAGAAAATTAACAGACTTTATATCATAACATGGAACTGTTAGACTATCTGAGATTTGAGCTCCACTATCAATTAACCATAATAATGGAAGTAGATTTGGATCGGAAAAATTTGCCCAAGCAGATAATGGGTTTATTCTAGATAAATGATATGCTAAAATATGAATATCTTCATACTTTAATGGTGATTTATTACTAAAAAAGTAACAAATTAACAATGAATCTTAAATAAAATGTTTTAATAATAAAAATGGTAATAACCATACCTTATTGTATTGTGAATAGCTATCATAGCATGACCTTCATTAGCAGAACATAAAAATCTTCTAGTACAATGTTTAACATCTAAAAACCATTCACCAAAACTATGATGAAACTGAATAAATTTTGATTCTCTTGATATTGAAAAAATTCTTCTTAATAAATTAAAACGTTTTCGAAATTCTTCAACAGACATAGAGCGATAAACTGAATACATAACACTACCCAATTCTTCTTCTGACATGGGTTTTTGAGATGATAAAACCACATTTAAAAGAGGGCGAACCTTAAAAAAATATTTTACAATGTTAATAAATTATATATAAACAATATAAAAATAATTTCTCATATACTTTTGAAAAATGTTTTGAATTTAAAAGTCTTTGGCAAAACCATAAATACAACCCATTAAGTGTACCAGGAATATCTTTGATTTCTCTTAATACAACACATCCGTCAGAAATACCATCTAAAACTTTTTCCAAGTATAGAAAACATCCATTACTTTTGATATGCAATTGATTTAACATATCTGCTGTATCTCTACTCATATGTTGTCTTAATGATTCTTCTGATTCTAAACGGCTTAAGATGTATTGTTGTACATCTGCAACAACCTATGAATAATTTATATGATATAAATTAAAAGCTATATTTTAATCATATTTTTTATATTTAAGTTGACTAAAACTCGATAATCTGGGCATACATTTAAACTCAAACTAAACTGGAGTATGCACATGATGGAAATAAAACAAAAAAGAAATAATATGTATTGGTTAATTGATTGGAGATTACAACTATCAATAGAAATACAAGATAACTTTATGTAGCTATTTTTAAACCAATATGGACCTATAGTATACAATTATGAAGCGGTGCTAGCAAGTTTTGGATTGATAAAATTCAAACTATGCAAAATATTACTATTACCAATGTGTACATGTAAAAAACAAATGACCATATTCACAAGGATATGATGATATCAACCGTCAGAGAAGAAATTAAACGGTATGCAAAGGCACATGAAAATTGTTTGAAAACTCATATCAACAAAGCTGCAGTTCAACTCATTGATCATTCTCAAGATGTCAGGAGATTGAAACGGACTAAAACCATATGACTAATTGTAAATATACATTGATAAATGTAAATTATAGAAGTATATAAATTCAGACACCTTTCTTTGAAAGATTCCCTTTAACATTTTGTATATCTTAACTATGCATTTTATGTAATTTTAGATGTTAACATTAGTAAGTTATTTTAATTAAAACCAATTAAGATCATCTCAAAAAAATAAATACTTGAAAAAATAAAATAAAGTTGAATAAACAAAACATTTTTATTAATTTCCTTAGTACTGTAGTAAGCATAATATAGTAATGGAATTTTCTTAATAAAGTTAGTATTAATGGTTAAGAAACCTCCTCCTATGGAGAGATCACTATGACTCTTAAGGAACTTTAAAAAGCGAAAAAAATTAATTCAACATACTTGTGATTTACGTAGATCATCAATACTAATTTTTCGAAAACCCGAAAACATACGGGAAATATTTTTATTTTGTCGGCGTGTAGTACAAATGAGCATCAACCATTGAGGAAATAAATGATGATGTGATGCTAAGAGTTCTGTTATAGTATTACTAATACTACTTTTTAACTGTAAATCAGATCTTTCATTCATGCACAACCCCTCATCTATTGAATCAATTAATAGAAACATTGTGTGTTTTGGTAACTCAAGTTCAAGTAAAGGAAAAATTATGGCTTTTTTAAATGTGTCATCAGCATCTTTTACCATGTTGATGGGTAATAATGCTTCTTGTATGATTAGATCATTTTTTAGTCTTTCTTTATAAGATTTAGGCAATGAATTTGAAAGTTGAGATACTAAGCTTTGAATAAAGTGTGTTACAGATAATGTGTTTACATCTTGAGCTTGACAAAAATGATAAGCTAAAAGTCTTTTATTTAAAGTCTTTTGTTGTCGACTGGAAGGCCAAACTATTTCACAGCATATTGCTGTCTTTCCACAACCAGCACCTCCAACTAAAAGTGCACCACATGTTTTCCAAGTATTTCTCTGATCAAAACAATGCAATAATTTTTGAAACACCCATTCTCTGCAGTAAAATCGTTTATGGGCTAAATCACAGGATGTCATTTTGTATTATTCAATTAATAATTACATAATTGTGTTTTCTTTTTATAAATTTAATTCAGTTTCAAGGAGCTTGTTAGCTTAGATATGTAAGTAATCTACATAACCTGAAATCAGAAATAAATATATAAGTATTTATATAAAAACAATATGAAAAGAGCTAAGTCATTTTTTAAAATAACTTTTTATTTAAAAAATTAAAAATCAAGTAAAACAAAAAAATGTCAAATGAAATTATTTTATTAAAATGATCAAAATGATCAAATATGTAATAAAGAAAAGGTGCAACACCAATATTACATTTACTAATAGTAGAGTTTAAACAAAAATATTTTAACTATTACAGTTGTTTAAACTTATTTAACAAGGTAATAAAGAAATTTGTTTTTAAATGTGTTCAAATATGTATCACATATAAATCTTAACATATGTTTATAAACAAAAAAGTTATAAATAAATAAAAAATATATACACAAATATAATGACTATATTCAATAGTTTTTATGATTGTCCTTAGAATGCATTCATAATAAATTAAGACCAAATTGAATTGTTTGAGAGTTGTAGAGAATATTTTCAAATCCAACCCATAGAAAATAATTAGTACATATTTACATAATTCATTATATAAAAATTATAGTTCAAAAAAACTAAAAAAACATGCTTTTAAAGCACATTGAACTAAAAAGTTAAAAATAATTTTTTAAAACAATACTAATATATTTAGTTCATTATTGTTTTAAGTTTATTTTAAATATTATTTTTAACTTTATTGTCCAATGTGTCTTAAAAGCGTGTTTTTTAAACTTTATTTTTTATATAATCAATTATGTAAATTAGTTTCATATGCTGTGAAATCAAGTTTTTTAATTTTTTTAAACTACATTTTTTTTATATAAATAGCTACAGTACGTATGTATGTTTTTGTTTAAACAACATTGTAAATAGGAGGATTAACGAAAACCCAGTTCGATTTAAGGCTCCAATTCCAAAAATTACTGAAAAAAACAAATATTTATTTATGGCCGTGAACGGGATTAGAACCCATAACCGGTGAATTCAGCACCCACGTTTTAGCCTGCTTGGCCAACAAACGCATTTAAAGTAATGGGATACACTAACAGTAATAAGCGACTTGTTCTTAGTCCAAAGGAGAGTTACAAACAAACATACAGGTGAAGCTAATAAAAGCGTGTTAAAAACCATAAAATTGAGGCTAATTAAAAAAAAAATGATAAATAGAGCACAAAATATAAAATAATTAAGTAAAAAATAAAAAATAAACAAACAATTTTAATATTATAAGATACTAAAAATTGTAGGATAAAAAATTCTGAATTTTTATAAATTAGTTATCAAATAATTTAACTGCAAAATAATTTTTTGTTATAATTCATTATAGAACATAAAATCACAAAAAATAAATTACTAGGGATTTTGTCATCATATAGATAAACACGTTCCACAACTTCCTGGATGGAAAAGTGTTATCAATGTAATTTTTTATGATTACTATATTATATTTGTTTTAATACATGTATCTCAATAATAACAAGCATATAACAATGTAAGTGGTTGTGTAAATAAAAATAAATTCAAGTTAATTAAAAAAATTGAAAATGTGACCATAAAAACTATAAATTTTGTTTAGTAATTTTTAAACAAGACACATATCATATAACATAAGTATATAGAAAATTAATTTGAAATATTATGATTCTGATTTAAAAAAAAAAAATTTATACTTCTAATTAAACACATACAATATTAAGAAAAAAAACGAGCAAATGAAATTAAATTAAAATCTATCCAAATTTAAGTTATGAATTAATAAAAATAGATAACAATAGTATTAAAGATATAGACTATGTGTCAATGTCATTTATTCTATTAATTCCATTTTACTCCTCAATTTATAAAATATTCAAGCAGTTATATTTTAATATAAGTAATTGCAAAAATAATAGAATTGTATAAGTGTAATAAGAAGTAGGGAAAGTTTGAGTGAAGAATAAAAACATAAATTAAGGAAATAAACACAAGGATATTTATTATAGTTACTTATACATTTTGAATAATGGAGACATGAAGATGGTATTTATGAATTTAATTTCATATATATTAATATAAAATTGACATAAAAAAATAAAGTAAAACCTATACTTTTATACTAAAAAAAAATAAAGAGCAAAAATTTTAGTAATTTTTTTTTTAGAGTTATAAGTTAAATATTTTTAAGTTTTAAACTAATAATATTTTTAATAATTTTAATTTTAAATAATATTAGCCACAAATGATTAATTTTTATTATTTATCTGATATTTATTTCATTTTTTTTTAAATAAATTAAAATGGAAGCATTAATAATATTTGAAAAATAACTTACCTTTGGCAATATAATTTTTTAAATAGATTTGAATATAAGATAATCGGTATCATAGTTTAATATAATGGTTTTAATTTGTTTGTCATATTTTAGGTGTGAACTAGAATAATATTGGTCTGAATTTAGTTATCAATATAAAACTTACGTTTTAGTATCGTTCAAGTAAACAAAATAAAACAAATAAATATTTAAGTGAACGAATTAATAAACTATTGTTCAACGACGTACTCCTTTATCCGACGCTAGAGAATAGATTACACTGAGACAGAAATCGTGGTGTAACATAATGGTATAGTCGCCGGCCGGTAAGGTATATTCATAATTTAATTCAATTTTATAAATATGGAATGTAAATTACTACAATTTAAAAATATTGTGACGTCATATTATAGTTTTATCTCTACTCATTGGTTATTTACTTAAATTGATTATTTTTTCATTTATTGAGTTTTATTATTACTTATGACATTACCATGGTTTCAACCATGATTATGGTTGAATTAAGAAATCAAATCATTTTACTATACTGTGATTCTTTTTGTACTATAGAGTATGGCTCCATATTCTATGTACTCAACTCCTAAACTGGAGGGGCTAATATTCAAGATGAGTAGGTCAATTAAAAAACTGAGACGCCATTTTTACATTAATATTGTTACTTTTCTTATTTTGGTTCAATTTGACTTAGTTTCGTTTTAGTTAAATTAATTAACATACATCCTTTTGACAACAAATCAATTTATTGTTGTATTGTACTTATTTTAATTAGTTTTGTGTAGTTACTGTTATGTGAGCGAAATCAATGCATTTATCCAACCTTAAACTGGTCGTTGTTTTGCAGTTTTATTTTTAATGCAATCAATATAGTGGTTACTTTATATTATATTTTAATGATACATCAGATTAAAGTTGATTCTAAAATTGATTGTAAAGTAATATGGAGGAAATCGATAGCATTATATTTTTCTCTCTTAAAGGAATTGGATGGTATGTGTTTTTTGTAGTTATTTAATAGGCAATTAGCAAAATTTTTTTTGTATTTGTTTTTCCCTTTTTTTAATGCAACTTGAATTTAATCTTTTAAAAAAAATATTAAACTTTTCTATTATACTTATTGTTTGTATTTTGAATAGGTAATACGTTCAGGATTATTAAAAAAATGAATTATAAGTTATTAAATATTTCTGTTTATTAAAAAAAATAATCACTCGAGTACTTTAGATTTGTTATCTTAGTTGTAATTTATGCGTGAACACTCAATTTTAATTGAAATATTTTACAGTAATTTCTCAGAAAATGAAACTTCTCTGTCCAATTTATCTCAAGAAACGTTTATTAAAGCAGTAATAATGTGTTTACGAAAAATTCAACCAACACTTAAATTATCAAATACTATACCTAGATCTATGTCAGCTAGATATCAGTTTGGTATTACTGTTGCCGAAGCTTGTAAAGTAAGTTATAATATTATAAAATATAAATATAACATAAATCAATATAGTTTTTAATGATGTTGACACTTTCATGGAATATTAATAAATTGAAGATTTTTTGAATCACAATATTATAAAATATATTTTTTTCTGTGCTTTTATTGGCTCATTTAAGAGCCATAGTAGCCTCTTCCAAAAGTTTTCTTAACCAGTTATACTTCAGAATGGGTGGTTAGTCCATCGCTGGAGAGAGGGGGATGGCGACTCCAACTGTCAAACAGTTCATTCTGCAAATGAAGTCGCCTGTTACCGAGTTTTGAACCCGATACAGTGTGCACTAAGCACTGCCGCGTTACCGACTGGGCTACACCATCTTAATTATAAAATATATGTACATTAAAATTTCTTTTCAACAGAAAATTTATTGGTTCCTGGTTCTTTTAATAGTTTAAAATTAACCTCTATTAAATAGACACCTCTTTCTAATCAAAAAAAAAGGTTGATACATAAAATTTCAGCTGAGGTAAAGTTTCATGGCTTAAATGTATTTTATAACCCCTTTCATAAATTTCAAATTTTTTTTTTTTTAATTGATTTGTTTTTCTCTACTGATTATAAATATATCTTTTTTCATTTCATTTCAAGTTTTCAAAGTTAACTATTTAATCATTTTTATATCACATTTCTATTCTGAATTACAGTATATATTATGGTAGTTAAAAGTTGTACTAACTTAATTTACACTTAAATAGTAATTATTTAAACATCTATAATATTCACATCAGTTAAATAATGATATTTTTAATTTGTGAAGTGCTTAAATCCGTAGGTTATTAGTTAATGTAGTATACTATCGAGCTCCTTAAAAAGAGATTGACTCTCGAATGTACTTTATCCTTGACACAAATAGTTTATAATTATTAAGTTAATAAACCTATTATTATGTGAAATATTCATAATCTAGGTGTATTGATAAATATGATGTCAAAAATAGTTTGATGACATCAGTAGTAAACTATTAATCAATGATATGTTTGAAGTGAAATTTAACAATCATCCAAATCATGGTCTTTTATTTTTAGTCCTAAATTGCAGTCCAACAAGAGTATTGTCAAACTAGAATATTTATCACTTTAAATTTAACATATGTTTGTTTTATTTATTTTCGTGCACTCTATAAGCATTTAAAAAAGCTTTATTTGTTCCAGACAATATATATAATTTTGCCTTGTTAAATGCAGCTTCAATAGTCAACTCCAATAAATAATGTCTGCATGCAAAATAAATTATATCTCAAAATAATACTTGCGCTAAAAGTGTCAAAATACCATTCAGTCTATTGAAGCAGTAGTATTAAAAACAAAATCTTGTAACTTTGTCAAGTTACAAACTTCTAAACTTACAAACTAAATGAATTTGACAAACACTATGTATTAATTGGTTTGTAATAATTACTTAAAGACTTTCAACTTTTTCTTAGATATGGTTTCATATCAACTCTTAATAAACAATCTGGGCAATTTTGTTTTCTCTAATTATGTAAAAACTCTTTATCTATCTCAATTTTCATAATTTTAAATGTATTTGTATGTGCTCTATCAAATATGTTGTTTAAAATAACCTATTGACGAGGATGTATAACACAGAATTAAGTGTGAGTGGTTGATGTGGAGAGAATCGTTTGGCGTCTTATGCGATAAAAGAATTCCAATGAGGCTGAAAGGTAAATTCTACAAGAATGTAATAAGGTCAGCTATGATGTATGGTTCAGAGTGTTAGGCGATTGATAAGAAAGTAGAGCAGAGATAAGAATGCTTAGATGGATGAGTGGAGTGACTAGAAAAGATAGAATAAGGAACTAGCATATAAGAGGGAGTATAGGTGGGTGTAGCGTCAATTGTGGATAAGATGAGAGAAAATAGACTTGGATGGTTTGGTCATGTTATGAGAAGAGAAGAATCGAAAGCTGTAAGAACAGTTATAGAAATGAATGTTGAAGGAAGAAGAGGTAGAGAAAGACCAAACAAGAGATGTAGGGATGCTATTGAACGCGATATGAGGACAGCTGATGTGAGTGTAGATGATATGGAAGATCATGTCAAGTGGTAAGGGTGGCTGACCCCAAGTAGTTGGGATTAAGGCAAGGAAGAAGAACAAGAAGATTAAATATGTTGTTTAATTTTTGTTCACTTTAACCTTTAATATGTAAATAATTATACATCAATTAAACAAAGCTTCTCTTTACACAATTAGAGATTATATTTATGCTAAATCTAATTTAATTATAAATTGTAATAGCCAATAACATAATAGTGACTTTAAAGTTCTATAAAATGTATTAATGTCAGATTTTTATTATATAATAAAAAGATGGTTAAGTTAATTTCTATAACAAGTATCATTAATATTATAATTATGAATCTAAAAATTATTATTAGTAAAACATTATATTCTTATTTAAAAAATGAACATCAATCCTTTATTATTGTTAAAACAGTTTACCTAATATAAATTTAACTAACTTTTTTTAGTTAATATAATTTTGTGTAATTAACATGCAAAATACTTGATCATAATACAAATTACACAACAGTTATAACTGGAAAAAATTATATTTTTCATACAACGGAACAAAATTATGCTTTATTATTTATTTTGGAAAATAATGGATAAATAAAAATTTTTATAATTATATTTTTTATAGAAAATAATTTTTCTTGTTATAATGGTTCATTTTTGATGTTTCATATTTTTGGAATGAAATTAAAAAAACTGTTAAATTATCCCATTAAAAATTTATAACACTAGTGGTACGGGAAAGTTGTAGGTAATTTTGACCAAATATTTTACATTTAATTTTTTTATGGTAATAAAAAAATTAGGAGGGTTTAGCAACAAAAAAGTAAAAAAAAATTTTAATATTCTATAGCTAATACCACCTAAAATGTGTAGTATTTTGTTATAACTTTATTTTATCATACTATTTCATCTAGATATAATTTAATTATTTTATAAAACTATAGGTATCCATGGTTCAAATGTGTATTAAATTAAAATATTAGTTCTTGACAAATTTCATGTTAAGTTTTTGTTATATTTTTTAGATATTTTGTGTTTAATTAGTATGAATTAATGAAATAAATTGTATCCATTTTATTAAGTTATTCATACTCAAAGTATTTTTTAAAAGTAATTGTATTATTCTTTGTAGAATGTTGGATACAAATCTGATATAGGATATCAAACGATTTTATATGGCAGTATTGTTGATGTAAGAAGAATTTTGATGTATTTAATAGAAAATTTACCTAAAGAAACTGAAAACATAGTTGAATCCAAAAGTATTATTTTGACAGCATTTATTTTCTTCTACTGTTATAATATGATCTAGTATTTATTCAGGCAAACGTTACACAATTATTAAAACTCTGAAACAAAGTTTTCATAATGAAAAAGATGAGCCTACTGTTTTGCAGTTACCATGTCACCCATTTGTTTCTGTTTCGTTAGAAACTGGCATAACTGTACCTGGTTTTGAAAGAAACTGCTCCCCAGCAGGTATATAATATGCTTAATTTTCTAACAGTATTTAAACAATTAAATACTTTTTTATTCTTTGTAAAGTTCTTTTAAATATGGAGTTAAATATGGTTCTTGTATGATGTTGATCCAGTAGATGACTAGGTGTATGTATTATTTTGTAAAGTTTTTAATATATTATGTCTAGTTAATAGTAGATATCATAAATTTGATGTTGGATTTAAGTTGTATATTCATATTAAGAGTTGTGATGTTTTAATAAGATTTTTATTTTCATTTAAGTATTTAGTAAATATATAATGGTGTTCAGTAAGTAAGGGAACAGGCTAATTGATACAAATAATGAGAACAATAAAAACCCGTTTCCTTACTTACTAAATACCTATATATATTTACTAGGAGATTCTTTTAATGTTAGCTACTCGATTTCTCTTAAAATAATAATAATGTTAAGAAAATTATTTTTAATATTTTTTAGTTTCATATATATCTTGGTTTATCAGTTATTAATTACTTTTTTAATTAATCCCTTACACCTTGTATGGATATCAACTTTTTTTTTAAAAAAGGCAACATTTCTGGGATGTCTTGAAATACTATTTGTATTATTTAGAGAGAAGTCAAAACAGAAAAACAGAAGTTTTTCAGTCTGATATAAGTTAATCAGATTTGATATTTGTTGCATCTCGTTAAGATCCTAGGGAGAAAAGGATGCTGTAAAAATTCATGTCTACCATTCCTACTAGGTTTTCTATAATAAGAAATTATTGGAAGAATAAAGATAAAAAAATTGAATTTTACTCATAAACAAAAATGAAGCATTGTCTTTATTAGTGAATGTTAAGTAACTAAACATCAGTATCTTATTATCTTCTCTTACACTTAGACATATCAGCTATTATAAATATTGAAGCGTCATTAATAATAGATATTAATTGAAAAACCTAATCATTTTTGTTTTATTTTAATGTTGATGTGCACAGTTTGGTTAAACATACTAAATGTAATATTTTAATAACAATACTTGAATTATTTTTTTATATATATGATGAACTTTTTTTATGTCTAATAGAACATATATTTATGTTCATAAATCAAATTACACAATTATTAATACATATGTATAAAAGCCATTCATTAACTTTTGAGTTATATACATGATTTCTTATCTTTTAATAAGTTTAATTTTTAATATTTTAATTTCTTATAGAATGGAGGCATTTTTGCATCAACGAATTAAAGTTCATTACTGAACAGCTATCTGATTTGAAATACTTAATTCCTTCAATAATTACCCTTAATAAAAGACAATTATTACACATATATAGAGATAGAAAAAATGATCATGCATCATGTGAAGTATGAAAATATTTAATATTAATTATTTATTAATATATAATATTTATTTAAAATGTTATTATTAGATTTAAAATAATCAAATTATATTCAACTGATTTTACAGGAAAATGTATCGACCAATAAATTGTTGCAAAAACATGAATATTCTACTACTAGCCACAATGTTTCAATTAATAAAAACTTCAATATCAATTTTAACTCTAGTAATAAAAATGATAAACAGATTGAAAACCAAATGTCTGATTTAGAAAACCTTTTAGTTGAAAATGATACAATTAAAAAAGCTATTGGTAAAGTGAGTTAATTTTATAATAGTACATTAATGGAGTAGCACATATTAGTTGTACTGTATTGTACACTTGAAATTCAACCTCAATATGAAAATACAAGTTATATGATTTATATTTCAGTTTTTTTTTTAAAGCAGTTCTTATTTATTTTTATTTAGTGCAATTTTACTTATCATTAGAACAATAAAGAAATTAATTTTTGAAGTTTTTTTTGTGCAACAACATCCTAGCTCTATGGTAATAATTTATTACCATATGATAATTTAGTTTATTTATATAAAACAGATAATAGTAATAATAATATTGACATATTAAGTCTTAAATTTATCTTATTACATCCTTAGTTATTAAAAAAAGTTTTATTACTTCTTCATAGTGTTATTATTTTATTTAAAAAATATATATTTACATGTTGTGAATTTACAACATTACTACAAATGTGTAATTTTTAAATTGATTATTTATATATGTATATATATATATTTTAATTAGCAAACATTAAAATACACAATACAAAAATCTGAATTAGAATTGTTACAAAAAAATATTTTGATACTAGAAAAAAGCTCTAATATTATTCATAATCCAGAAATTATCCAAAAATTAAAAAGTAAGATTGAAACATTTCCAGAAAAAATGGAAAAGATGAAAAACAAGTGGAATTTGTATGAAGGTGAACAGAAGTCTATTTTAACAAATATAAAAGAAAAAATTGCAAAAAAGAAAGTATGTTTATTTGTTAATTGCTGTAACATAGTATTTTAATTAGTCAATATAAGGGTTTCTCAATTTTATTTGTATACTAATATATTAGATGCCTAACTAACCCAAGTCAACTTAAAAATAATAGATCATATAAATTTTAATTTTAATTTATTTATGTGTTTAAATATTTTTTATTATGTATTGCAGATCAATAATGATAAACTACTCCACGAGGTTGAAAAGTTACGTTTGCAAACCATTTTTGAAGAAATAAAAAAAAAAGAAGATTTAATTAAATTATGTAAAACTGAATTTGAATCCAAATCTAATTATAATTCAAGGTACCTCAGTTATAGTCTTTGTAAAATAATACAGAAGAATGAGTGAGATTTTTAAATTTTTAACAAAATAATTTTTCAATATTTTTTCTTAAACTGGTTTTTATTTAAATATATTTTATTTTATTTTGTATCAAGAATACTGCAAAGAAGATTGTTGGTGAGAGTAGGAGTAGAATGCCGGGTGAAACCTGGTGGTAGGATGAGGACATTCAAATAATCATAGAAAGTAAGAAAAAGCAATTCAAAGTATGGCAGAAGTGCAAAAGGAGAGACACACTGGATGATATATAAACGCTTGTGCAAAGAAGCCAAGTATGCAGTAAGTAAGGCGAAGTTTAAGAGGTATGATGAGTTGTATGATAGGCTAGGAACAAAGGAAGGCGAAAAAGAAATCTATAGACTTGTTAAGATAAGAGAGAAAAGGTCTAAAGATTATTATTATATAAGGTATATAAAAAGTGTTGATAGTAAGGTACTCTCGAGTGATGATGATGTGAAAAAAAGGTGGAAAAAGTATTTTGAAAAATAATTGAATAAGGAGACAATAGAGGATATCTCGTGGAATGAGGGACTAGTAGTTTTAATTAGTGAGTAAGAGGTATGGTAGGCTGTGGCATCAATGAAAAAGAATAAAGCAGTAGAACCAGATGAAGTGCCAGTAGAGGTATAGAAAATATTAGGCGGTGTTGGCATAAGGAACTTTTAAATAAAATTTTATTAGAAGGGAAAATACCAAATGAATGGAGGAATAGTATTGTGGTGCTGATATTTAAAGGTAAAGGAGACATACAGGAGTGTGGAAATTATAGAGGCATAAAGCTTATGTGTCATATTATGAAAATTTGGGAAAATAGATAAGAAAATAAGGAATGAGACATCGGTATCAAAAAACCAGTTTGGATTTATGCCTGGTAAGTCAACAATGGAGCCATTATTTTGTATAAGGCAACTAATAGAAAAGTTTAAGGAAAAGAAGAAAAAGCTGTGTATGGTATTTATAGATTTGGAGAAAGCGTATGACAGAGTACCGAGAGGTTTTACAGTGGGCATTAATGAGAAAAGGAGTTCCGAAAAGGTGCATTAATATAATAGAAAATATATATGATGGCATTTGTTCTAGGGTAAAAAGTGTAGGAGGAGTAACAGAAGGTTCGCGGGTAAGAGTAGGAGTGCACCAAGGTTCTGCTTTAAGCCCTACCTAATTTGTACGCGAGGTAGGTGAAATGAGGAGATTAGTGACATTAGGTGAGGACGTGATAAGTGAGGTAGAAAGTTTTAAGTATTTAGGATCAGTTGTGCAAAAGAGCGGTGGTACTGATAAAGATGTAAAACACAGTATCATGTGCGGGTGGTTAAAGTAGAGAGAAGCGTCTGGTGTCCTATCTGATAAAAGATTTCCAATGAGGCTGAAAAGTAAATTAAATATTCAATATTTATGGAAGAGGTAGAGGAAGACCAAAAAAGAGATGGAAGGATGTTATTGAATGTAATATGAGGACGGCTGATGTAAACGTAGATGATGTGGGAGATCGTGTCAAGTGGAAGTTTAGGATAAGGGTGACTGACTCCAAGTAGTTGGGATTAAGGTGAGGGAGGAGAAGAAGATCTCTTTAATACTTTATAATACTTTTTAGTGTCATTGCTAAGTTAAGACAGTATTGATTTTACTATTATATTTTTAAATATTTTTTATTTGCTAATATAATATAGTTAATTCTCAGTTATTGGTTTAAGTATTCTTTTATTGAGAATCCAACTATTTCTCTTAAGACAAGATAGATGATGGCCACATCTATCAAATAATTGAAATAATAATTTTTCATGTATTCTGATGGCTTTAAATATACTTTAAATAAAAGTTTATTATTTACTTCATAGAAAAAAAATTGTCTTCTATGTAACATTGACAGCTAAATATAAATACCATTTTATTAGTTAATCATTTTTAAGTTCTAACAATACAAGTATATCTTTACATGTTTTTACTGTCTTAACACTTAGGACAGTCTTTTGAGATTTTAATTATAGATTCAGCTCTAGTAATTTAGAACGGTGTTTAAATAAAAAATCCCTTAATGTTGAGTATTTTTTAAATGAGTGTTTTTTAATGTTTCCATTTTTCTTACTGATTCATTGACTTGTATTCAAAATTATAAGACACTTGCTGTATAAATAGAAATATGAATTTTGAACAAAAAGTAGATCTTATAGTGTAAATAAAGTAAAAATTTTAAAAATTGTTATTTTCATAAAATAAACAAATTATAAAATTTATCAGTTCATTTAAAACATCGGAAATTTTGTTCAATTATAATATATAAATAAATAATGAGTGCCACTTTCCGGTTTTGTATTAGAATAATAAACAAAATTTTATATCTGTGAATCAAACATCATTTGGTTGTTTGTGTCCTTACAATGTTGTGCGTCTATATGTTTGACTGCTTAGTGGTATTCATTATAAATATATACAATTTTTGTCTGCTCAGACAAAAATTTTTAACTAGATCAGATTTAAAAAAAAAAACAAATAGGTTTGACCCAATCCAACCCAATACAAAAGTCAACCTTATCCGATCCTGTTTTGAAAATTATTATTAATTAATTTTAACTACATAAAACTACTTTACAAATAAGTAAAATTGATTCTGTATTAACGTTTTACCCTCATCATTTTATTTGACGTTTGGTGACACGTTATTGCATAAGAATATAGTAATAATATCAGTTAACAGATTTTCTTAACACTAAACAATGTATATTAGTTAGAAATTTAGTTTTGGGAGACATAAGAGGATCACTTCCACGTTAGAATAAAAATTGTTCCTATGGTATTGTATACATTTATGATAATTTTTTGAATAAATAGTTCAAATAAATTAGAATAATGCATAGAGCCCTAATTATCAGTAGAGCTAAGAATTATATGATAATTCATTTAAGTGATTTATATGATCAACTTTTCAAACTAAATGTAGGTTTTAAGGAAAACAATTTAAACATGATTAAACTTAATCAACGTGTTATTAAATCAAAAAGTTTTAACAAATAGAAATCTTACTTTTTGAATAGATTTGGGCTTAAGCTTACAAAAAATAGATTTGAAAATTTTTTATTTGACTTCTAGATCAAGTTACACACAACGAATACTAGAAATTATTACAAATATTGGAAAACAAAAAAAAGACATTAATAAAAATCTTTATGATACAAGATTGGTACAAAAAGATATTAATACATTAGATGGGAAAGTAGAACGTTGTTTTATTTCAATTGATGAACTTATCTTTAAGGTAAGTTTTTAGTAATGTTTATAATTAAAATTGTTTTTTATTTCATTTTTGTCTGATTTAAGATGAATTTCAATCTTAATATTAGGAAATAGTTTAATAATTTTTAGGTATTTAGCCATATAAATTAAAGATATACTGATTAATTAAAAAATATACTAGTATATATTTTTTTATTTTATAAATATATAATTATTCATCTAAAAAATTGAATTTAAACTTATTATTTTATTAAAGGTCGCCAAAAAAGATGATACTATAAGAAAATGTTACAAATTATTAGCAGCTATACATGCCAACAGTTCTAGTATTGTGCAATCAGTGAAACAAACTGGAGCAATCAGACGAGAAATTAAAGATCTTGAAGAACAAGTAAGTTACCAGTGAATTCTTTATGCTTTAATTTTAAACATTTAGGAAAACATAATTTTTCAATGATATATAAATAATGTTGCAATTTAGAGAAGGTTCAGATTAAGGCATAAATATAATTCGTTTTTGTTCTTACATTTCAACAGAATTCTTTAATGTAAATTTTGAAAACAGATCTGAGTTAAGTATCATAACAAAAATAGGATCGGTTAGGCATTTTTTTTAAATTTTGATATCTATAAACTTTAAGTACCTATTAACTTCGTGAATTTAAGAACAACCAAAGTAATATTAGCTATTTGGTTCGTAATAACAAAATCTAGCTTTATAATATTAATATTATTATAATATAATATAATATAATTAATATAATATAATATTAATTTTCTAATTGTCAAACGTTAATGTTTTTTGATTCTTCTTCTTCCTCTGGCACTTAGTACTCTCTAAGAGTTTTGGCCGCCATAACAATATCTCTCCATTTTTCACGGTCCTGTACTACTTCCCTCCATTCTTGTACTCCTAATCTTTCAAGGTCTTCTTCCACAACATCCAACTACCTTTTCCTGGGTCTTCCTCGCGGTCTCCATTGGTTTCCAGTTTAGGATTGTTCTACTTATATCATCCTCACTTCTCCGTATCGCGTGTCCTAACCATTGGATCCTTTGCCCTCTTATAAAGCTGATACTGATGCAATTCCCAATTCGTCTTGTAGTTCTTTGTTGTACTTCCTTCTCCAAGTTAAATTGGTCCACATATTTTCCTCCAAAGTTTTCAAAGGTCCTAAGTCTTCTTTCGGTTGTGCTGGTGGTAGTCCAAGCTTCACAGCCATAGGTGAGCGTCAGTCTTATTATTGCTTTATATAGTCTGGTTTTAGTCTTTTTTAAAAATAATTTTGATTTTAAGAACTTTTTTAAGGCAAATGCCGCTCTTTCCGCCTTGGCGATCCTCACTCCTATTTCCTTCGACCAATCATTTTTAGCACTCAGCATAGCTCCTAGATATCGAAATTCATCTACTTTTTCGAATGTTAAGGACCCCATGTCGGGGTTGTCTCCATTTTTTAGCAACTCCATTACTTTGATTTTTTCGGCATTGATTTTCAAAACTATCTTGCTAGCTGCTTGTTCAAGGGCTTCGGCTTCATTTATTGTCTCCTCTAGGGAGTTTCCTAGTATATTTAAATCATCTGCAAATTCCAATACTTGTATGTGTTGCTGACCGATTTCTACTCCAATTGTTTCTGACTGCAATTTTCTTATAACTTTTTCTAAAGCTATATTGAATAGGGAAGGAGATAATGAATCTCCCTGTTTCAATCCAGTTCTTACTTCAAAGGCTTCTGACACCGTAGATTCAACCCTTATTTTATACTATGTATTCTCCATGCATATTTTTGTTAACGTCACTAATTTTTGTGGGATCCCGAACTCCTCCATTATGTTGTAGAGACTTTGTCGATGTATACTATCGTAGGCCTTTTTGAAATCAACGAATAGCTGCCAGATGATTTGGCGGAATTCATACTTTTTTTCTATTAATTGGCCTATGATAGCGAGTTGTTCTATTGTTGATTTCCCTTTTCGGAATCCACACTGGTGTCTGCCTAAATTTTCTTCTGCGTACGGTGTTAGCCGTTTTAATAGTATTCTCGCAAACACTTTGTAAGCTGTGTTAAGCAGTGATATTCCTCTATAGTTTTCACAAATTGACTTGTCACCTTTTTTGTAAATCGGTATAATTATGGCTTCGTTCCAGCTTTTTGGCATGCTTTCATCTTTCCAGATCTTCTGGCAAATCCTGAATAGGAGGTTTTGCATCGGTTTTCCACCATATTTAATGAGTTCAGCTGGTATTTCGTCCGATCCTGGTGACTTCCAATTTTTTAGGTCTTTTATTGCGTCATTGACTTCTACCCTAGTCACTTCACTTACCATTGGCTCTGCTCCATATAGGTTTTCCCTTCTCGTTGCATTATCTGGGATATCTGCGTTCAACAGTTCAGTGAAGTATTCTTTCCATATTTCGGCTTTTTCTTTAGGGTCCATGAGTATTTAGCCATGACGATTCTTAATAGTTTTTAGACTTGGGTTGAACGTTTTGTATTGTTTTATGGTCTTAAAGAAATTTCTAACACTTCACATCGAACAATTTCTTTCCGCCTCTTGTAATATATCACTTAGATACTTTCTTTTTTCTCTTTGTAGTACTCTTTTACACATCTTCCTTTCTAAGACGTATATTCTTTTTCTATCTGTACTATTCTCTATAGTTTTCACGGGCAATTTGTCTTTTTCTTATTGCTTGTCGACAGATTTCATTATACCATTTTTTCTCCTTGTTTCTTGTCTTTCCAATGTCCTTTGCTGCGATTTCTTTAATGGCTTTGCTAACTTTGTCCTAGTCTTCATAGAAAAAATACTAAGAAAAAATATATGTAATTTTTGTGTTTAAATACTAATCATTCAATTATACCATACCTGTATAATAATAAGAAAATAAATTTCTTATTATTTTTTTACCTTTTTCAAAGGTGATTCTATAAATTGATATTTAACTAACAAATATTATAAATTTCTTACTAGATTGAAACTGAAAATTCAAGAAATGCTACAGTAAATATACAAAAATTGAAAAATGATTTGGAAATGGTAAAAAATGAAAAAGCCACTTTGATAGAAAAACTAGAAAACTTAAAAAAATATCATTAAATCTACATAATAAAAAAAATAAATGTAACCAAAGTTATCTTATTAATTATTTTTAGGGATTAATTATAATCAGTGATTAATTTCATTTGCATACACGAAAATGAATCAACTGATATAACTAAATTAATTAATTAAAATATTTACAAATTAAACTGTAATGAAATGACCAAACATGAATATATTTTAATTAAATTATTTAACTAGAAATTATATAAGTATAACAAATATATAGTTAGATATATCTTAACTATCTTGTTACTAACTATTTAGTATCTTGTTATTTGAAAAAAGAAAGCCACTACAGTGTTTATAATTTCTACAAAACGACACCCTTAAATCAGAGTCCATGTACATATGAGTGTAATCAAATTGCCATCGAACTGTTTGTACTGATTATTTATTGACATCCCGTGTGTGATACGCACACCGTGTGCAAGTATTTGCGTTATAATGTTTTATTTATTTATTTTTCATAACCACGTGACACTAATAATAGGGTGTTGTGATCGGAAGCGCATTGGCCAGAGCGCCGACGCACAGAAATGGTATTTGGACCTTAAGCCCGGCAAAAGTCCGTATAAAGCGTGTGTTGGTAGAAAAATATATATATATATTTCCGAGACGATACAAGGTATGCCAGGAAACGGTTAACGATTCGTCCGATTTGTTGTTGTTTTTTAGTTGATAAGATATTCATTCCACCGGGTGTGTATAATCCACGAGCTCCGGTCCCAGCGGTGGGCGTTTACAAAAATACAAGACTCGTGCAACACAAAAGTTTGAGGTGAAATAATAATTGCGACACTGTTGATGAAAGTGCATCTGTTATTTACGGCCTCAAGTTACTGGCCTGCGGTTATCATACAGGTTTTATGTATTTAATTATTTCTTGTGTACATGACAATTGTTGTTTTGGTCAGCTGTTGCATAACTTACTGCCTTTAATGTCATTCATAACGACGTCGCGGTCCAATATCTATATATGTACATATTTGTCCATGTATGTGTTGCATATGAGTGTACCGAAATGTTTTGTGCCCGACGAACACTCTTCGAGGAGTTCCTTTGATCACGGCGTTCCCAAAACAAAATGTTGGTAGTCGACGTCGGGTTTAGTATGTCCACGAACCCGTCTGATCATTCCGGTTACACGACAATCGCCGTCTAACAACGTAAAATTATCGTTCAGAGTATGGGCGGTCACAGGTATGTTGAGCAGCACTAATGCGTCGTTAGATTTGTTGTTTGTTAGCTAGTCATAGGTACACGCGGAGAACGGTCGAATAGCACAATATAATACACGCCGACGACCAGTGCATGTTTCGTTAGAGTAATGGTTTTGTTGCGACGAGTGATCGAACCGAATCCATTGGTAGGCGTACGGCCGACGGGATTTGGTCGGTTGTCAGTATATTATGGCCGAATGTGATATCTGGGTGGGCGGCCACCCGCAGTGGACGCGTGAAAAAAGAAAAACAACACCATGTCGTAAATATTTTCTACGAAACGAGACCCTTTTTATCGGAACGTGGCACTTGTTGTTTGGGTTAAATTTTTTTATACTTGCATGTGCTGTTTTTGCCGCCGAGGTCGTCCCCAGAGATCATCTAAGCGTACCATCAGTAAGAATGTGACACTCACAGTGGGGATTTGTACAAATTGCACAGGTCACCGAGGGCTTACTAAGTAACAATTGCCATCGAACTGTTTGTACTGATTATTTATTGACATCCCGTGTGTGATACGCACACCGTGTGCAAGTATTTGCGTTATAATGTTTTATTTATTTATTTTTCATAACCACGTGACACTAATAATAGGGTGTTGTGATCGGAAGCGCATTGGCCAGAGCGCCGACGCACAGAAATGGTATTTGGACCTTAAGCCCGGCAAAAGTCCGTATAAAGCGTGTGTTGGTAGAAAAATATATATATATATTTCCGAGACGATACAAGGTATGCCAGGAAACGGTTAACGATTCGTCCGATTTGTTGTTGTTTTTTAGTTGATAAGATATTCATTCCACCGGGTGTGTATAATCCACGAGCTCCGGTCCCAGCGGTGGGCGTTTACAAAAATACAAGACTCGTGCAACACAAAAGTTTGAGGTGAAATAATAATTGCGACACTGTTGATGAAAGTGCATCTGTTATTTACGGCCTCAAGTTACTGGCCTGCGGTTATCATACAGGTTTTATGTATTTAATTATTTCTTGTGTACATGACAATTGTTGTTTTGGTCAGCTGTTGCATAACTTACTGCCTTTAATGTCATTCATAACGACGTCGCGGTCCAATATCTATATATGTACATATTTGTCCATGTATGTGTTGCATATGAGTGTACCGAAATGTTTTGTGCCCGACGAACACTCTTCGAGGAGTTCCTTTGATCACGGCGTTCCCAAAACAAAATGTTGGTAGTCGACGTCGGGTTTAGTATGTCCACGAACCCGTCTGATCATTCCGGTTACACGACAATCGCCGTCTAACAACGTAAAATTATCGTTCAGAGTATGGGCGGTCACAGGTATGTTGAGCAGCACTAATGCGTCGTTAGATTTGTTGTTTGTTAGCTAGTCATAGGTACACGCGGAGAACGGTCGAATAGCACAATATAATACACGCCGACGACCAGTGCATGTTTCGTTAGAGTAATGGTTTTGTTGCGACGAGTGATCGAACCGAATCCATTGGTAGGCGTACGGCCGACGGGATTTGGTCGGTTGTCAGTATATTATGGCCGAATGTGATATCTGGGTGGGCGGCCACCCGCAGTGGACGCGTGAAAAAAGAAAAACAACACCATGTCGTAAATATTTTCTACGATACTTCCTTTCCTTTTCATACCTTTTAAAAAATGTATATTTAATATTTGTGATAATTTATTGACTATTTATTTTTTAGTTGATTTACTAGTTTTAAGTGTTAATTAATGAAGAATTTATTTATGCTGTTTTAAAAGTATCGATTATGTTTTATATATTCTAAATTTGGTATATTAACTTTTTTTAGTTATAAATTATTAATTTTAGTTTTTTATGTTACAGAATTTTTTGTCGTTTGTATTGAACATTTCTAGGAATTTATGCTGATGCTGTTTGATGATGGTCATTCTCTTTAGACAATCTGGTTATTTTTATTTTATTTTTCTTTTCACTATTTTATTATACATTATAAGTTTGTAATTATTGTGTTTTTTTTATTAAATGATTGTATTCGTTATATTTATTGCTTAGACCGAGTGGTGTAAATACAATCAAATAATAATTTTTTTTAATTTTTTTATTTTATGTTTGTTTTTGTCAAATTATTATTAATAATTTGATTCAAGATTTTATGATTTTTATATTTTATGATTTTTTTGTTGTGTAGTTTCACATTTTATTACGTGTAATAAATAATACATAAACTTAATAGAAATATATTATCAGATCAGTTTTCTCCTGTGGTTAAGATGAATAAAAATAATAGTACTCTTACACAAATTCAACCACTCTCTTACGTTATTATTCCTAAAAACTCTCACGTAATAGATTCTATCACATTGACCGATCAAATACAACAAAAATATTTCAAGAATCTAACCAGAGATCGCTAAACCTGTTTTGTGGTCTATAAAAAGGCCATTTTTCTTTAAATGCGGGTGTTCTCTGGGCTCTCCTGTTCTTTGTGCTGTAACAGTCACTTTGCTTCAACTACAACTACGCGTCTTTCTGGAGTTCTCAATCAACATTCTGTAGTGTTACGCTAAAGCTTTATCGCCGTTCTTCAGTTGCAAGAAAGTCCGTTGGACAGCACTGTTTGTTAACTTTTATTCAAAAACCTCTTGGTTACAATTCAAATCTACATTGTTTTTATATTCCAGTCCTAATCGCTGGGATTTAGATGAAATATTATCTTATTTTCGGTCGAATACTTTTGGTGATACAAATATTCCAACAAATATAAAATATTGGTATTTAGTTGTTTTTTATACATACACACTTAAAAAAAACGGTAGCACAGTGGGGTCGCGGCATAGTGGAGACATTGCATAGTTTGGTACAGTGTAGATTTAATCTGACAGTGATTAAAATCACTATCATAAGAAACGCTTCGATGCAAATCTGTAGATAGTGTTTAATTTTAAAAAATTGATGGATAATTGCAAAAGCAACATCAACTTCTATTAAAATAAAATACAAAACCCATAATTATCATACAAAAATAGTATATTTTTCAATATGGTAGCCATTTGCGTATAGAAGATAGATCGTCGGGACAAATTTTTTTTTTTCATTTTGTAGTACATAAAATAAGCTTTAATTTGATATATGTTTAAAGGACGCAGTCTTTCCGGAACATTTTCAAAAATTAAGTTGAAAAAATTAATTTTTGTAAAAAAGTTGCCATTTTAAATCCCCCCCAATGAGCAGGTTAAGTGATAGATTTTCAAAAAAATGATATCAAATGAAAGGTTTTAGTATAAGGTTTTAGTATAAAAAAAAATTATGTTGATTTGTTGATTTTTCAAAAAGTTATGGAAGTTTTAAGAAAAAAAAGTGAAAAAATTTCGAAAATTAGCGATTTTTAAATTTGTAATTTTTTTGGATATTTCCCCCATTTGCGGGGAACGAGGGAATTTTTTTCAATTTTTAAGGGTAATGTCTTCAACTAGATACGATTTGTGATCTTTTGACGTATTTTCGAAAGAAATCGGTCCTGTGAGAGATGAGAAAAAGTGGCAACAGACATAAAAAAAAAAAAAAACACATTATAGTAAAATTAATACCTTCTCCGCTTCGCATCGAAGCTAAAAATATATGATTAGATTGCATTGTTCTATTACTTATTGAAGCACCAAAACCTGGTTGGACAGAGTACTAGCACTATAATATCGTTGTCAAAATTCCAACTAATTAAAAGCGTTCTCTAAAGTGTCTCTTCACTTGTCGACTAGCCAGTCTGATCTCAGCCATAGTGCGAGCCATAGGAGTATGGGACACTTACATAATTTATTACGCATTACTTACCTATATTTATTTTATTATACACGTTACACGTTTTCAAATACATAATTAGATTGAATTGTATCTATTACTTATTTATTATTTATTTATTAAGGGCCATAACCTAGCAGGACAGAATACTAGTACATTAGTATCATAATTAAAATTTTAATTAACAACAAGATTTCTCCAAAGTGTATCCACTTGTCGACTAGCCAGTCTGATCTCGGTCACAGTGCGGGCCATCGAAGAGTAGGACACTAACATAACTTATTGTGCAAAGAACCGAAATTGAGCTCGCATCTACCCTAGACTACTCTGTGGACGACTGTAAAAAGACATAGGCCACTTAGAAATAGTTTATTGCATAGGACAGTTATGTTGTTTAGAATTTCTTTATTGGTTTTACAAATTATAAATACGTTAGTATTAAACACCATACACAAGGTCAAAGAGCATAAATATACAAAAGGGTTTTTACATAAAATACCAAAAGTAAAATAAATTTAAATTTCACCTTGAGTAGATTTAATATAGAGTAGTACTAGAGAAATAGTTACACACGAGTTAACATAAATCGTATAATTTCAAATGTGTACACCAACACCTATACATATCGACAACTACATGATTCATCTCAACAGAATATCTGTCTTATCAGGATAATTGCAAGTAAGTGATAACATTATATCCCTATAATAAACCCTTCACCGAAGGATTTTTAGTAATAAACAATTTGAGTAAGGTAAGTCGTTGGAAATAAACTAAAATACTTTTACAAAAAAATACGATATTTGTGACTCGCCAGAAATTCGTGTACGCGTTTCTGTGCAGGAGCTAGGTAGTGTTGTAATTTCATTTTATTCATATATATCAGACGTGTTTGCGTAAGCATAGATACCCCGAGATCCCTTTCTATTTCATTCTATTATAGTCATTACCCAGTACTTCTAGCTTACTCATACTTTCTTTATACTAAACTACCATCACAGCCAATACTTTCCTTTCCTTCTTTATACTACCCTCTAATTTTTTTCTTTTTGTTTATTACAGTTGTATAATTTAATGAAAATTATTTTATAATAAAATAATATTGAATATGATCAGTTTCTACAAATTTATCTTTTAATATTTTATTTTAGATTGACAATACTATGTCCCATTCTTTAGATTGGATTTTTATAGCAAAACGGTCATTTTAAGAATTTTTATCACAAAAAAATTGAATTATTTTCTACAAATTTAAACAGGTATAATTTTATATTACAAATATTGATAAGAAATACACAAGTCAATATCATTATTAAATACACAATAATTATTAAAAAATAAAATTTAATATAAGTAAAAACTATAATAATAACAGTACTTCAGTATACATAATTATTAATAATTATTAACAGTACACTATTAAAATGTAATGTTGGAAATTAAAAAAGAAATATGAATCATTATGATAATTATACAAAGTACATCAAGTACAATATTAAAAAATTCAGTTTTTAAAATAAATTATAATTTAAGTATTATAAAACTTATATTAATGGTGTTAAAACTAACAGGTTAGTATTTATTTAAAAGAAAATTTTCCTTGTTGGAATTTTCATATTTTTGTTTATCACAAATAAAAATTAAATAAATATATAGTTATTAAAAATGCATATAACTATTTGGAAATCATCAACAAAGTTTACTCATACAATTGTAAAACGTTTTCAAGATTTTGTGCTATCTAAAAAAGAAAATATATTTAATATCAATATATATTTTAAACTTAAAATATTTTATAATTATTATTCAAAAAAACTTGTTTTAGGAAAACTATCCCTTGCTCTATTCTTTAAATATATTAATTTGAATGAAATTATATAATATTAAACCTATTATGGTTAAAACAAAATGTTCTATTTATGAAACATATTTATCTTTATTTTGGTTATTTTTAAATAGGATATATAATAGTATGGAAACAGATATAATGTTATAAGCAATAGAAATGATTGAAAATTATTATTGATATCGGGTTTCACACTTTTTGACATGTATAATGATTGCAAATAGGTTAAAACTGGTTAACTACCTGCTTAAGATACTTGTCTATTTATTCAAATCAAGATATAGTAACATTAGTCATCACAATTTTTCCAAAAATTAATTTTAAAACTTGACCTTAATCAGAATAAGATTCATGGGAAAATATGTTAAACTCGCTCATTTTTTTATTTTACAAATTTAAGACTAATATATAGATAAAAATTAGTTAGTTTCATACTGGTACCCAAATTAATGTGATTTTTTAGAATATTTTAGAATGTTATAAAAAAAATATATAAATACTTTATGGTAAAAATCAATTTGATGCTTGAGGAATAATTTTATATGATGATTAAGCTGTATGTTTTGTTCCAAATGAAAATGATTTATTTCTGATAATAATGCATAGGAAACAACATCAGTTCTCTCTTTGACATTTTGAACTTCTTGATGAGTCATTTTATTCTCTCCATAAAGTTTTTCACATTCTTTGTGTTTCTGTAGTGCACCCTTCAATTTATAAACAAGGGTAAGTACAGTTGGTATTGATAAATTTTTTTTCATAATTGATTAAAATCACTGTGACAAAATGTTTTGATGTGTATTTGAAACGATTTAAAAAAAAATTGTCATATTCACTAAAAATTACATGATTGTTAACTTAAGAGGCTAATACTCATATATATATTTAATTTAGTTTCAAATTATTTAGATGTTCAATTGATATGCAAAACAACACTTCATAATCACCTGCATCCAGTATTTTGATAATGGTTCAACCAATAATAGAATAACATCAGTCATAATAGTTTTGGTTTTAAAGTAAAAATTTAACTTATTATTAGAAAAACATATTTTTAATTACTTTATGTACAGTTAAAATATCAGGAAATGATGTTATTATTCCTTTATAGATATGCAACATGTCACCAAACGGCTCCCAATCTAATTTTGGTTGTTCTTCTATAAGTTTACCAATTTCATTATATACATCACCAGTTTTTTTCAAAGCATTTGTTAAATTAGCTCTCGAAAAACCTAAAATTTAAAATAAAATAGTATTTTAAATAGAAAAATAAAAAATGAAATATTATAATTTTTAATAATCAATAAACATAAAACGTACCAATATGTTCTTCCTTTCCATAAGCATGACCAAGAGCATAAAATGACTGTCCAATTTTCTGATACTCACGTTTATAAAATGTTTGCATTTTTTTTGACTGATCACTAACTACCAGAGACATATTTTTTACAGCACTGTCAAGACCATTGATAAATTTTGAAAAACTTTCAGTATCATGCTCTCTAAAATGTTGTTATATTTAAAACAATTTCATATTTAGAAATAAAAGAATATATTTAAAATCTTATAAATAATGTATATACTATGACTTACAGTAACATTTGATTTAAAGGTTCTTCTGGAGCCTGAATTGCAAAAAAATAATTAGCTCCTGTTAGCTCTGATTTTTCAGCTTTTCTTTTACCCAGTTTCCATCTTTTTTCATCAGTGCAAGTAATAAAATGTTGCCATACAGAACATTGAGAAAGAACTGGATGACGACATACTGCATCTACAAATGCTTGAAGTTGGTTTTTTCTACGCTCTATAAAGTTTTCTTCATACCTTCCTTTAGTGCAATATAGAATTACAATATTTTAAACAGTAAAAAAAAATATGATGATAAGTATTATATATTAAAATATAGTAATATAAATAACCCAACATGATAATAGTTAGTACTATAAAAAAATAAATAAATTCATTTATTAATTAAAAAAAAGGACAGACAAACCTGAAATTTGTTTGTCTGGTAAAGGCGGAATTGGAATTAAGCTAAATTTTTCTTCAAGCCGTTCGTGAAGCCAATCAAAATGTTTATATCTTCTTGAAACTTGAATATTATTAAACTATAAAATTTAAGTAATTAGGCTATAAGGCAAGTATAAACTATTTTTATACTTACTGTAGGAGTAATTTGATAAGCAATAAAACTTTTAAGACCTTTTAGTTTAGTTTCTTTTTTTGGTGATGCTACTATACATTGATAATATTCATTGGGGGCATTCCATTCAACACCAATTTCACACTTAATTATAGTAACACGTTCACTATCAGGTACAGGAATAGTAACTGTACCCATAATATAACTTTCCCCACCAGATTTGGAAAATGTTGAAAAACGATTCACATTTTTTTTCATTCCAGCAGCAACAACACTCCTCACTTAAAAATATATTTATTTGATTAAATAATATAAAACAATGCATACACAAGTTATCAAAATATTAAGAGCTATTTTTTTTTTTTTTTTTAAGGACTTAGACAATTGAATTAGCATTCTGTCAATACCGATGTAAACATAAAACCAAAATTTAATTTTTTATGTTATTAAATATTAAAATTAGACTTAATTTTATAAAATATAATTTCTACATGATTATACATAAGTTTCTTACTATCTGGTCTAGATTGTGTAGAACTAATAGTTTGATTATTTCCCATGGGTGGATATGAATTTGATACTGTTCCACATTCAGATTCATCTTCCCATTCATCATCATAAAAATCAACATTTTCAGTCTAAATTTGTATGTTAAATTACGACACCATAAAAAAAAATAAAAATATATATTTTTGATCAAAATAAGACATCAATCAGATCTACTCAAAAAATAAAAACCATAAACTACATAAATAAAAATAATATAAAAACATACAAATTTGTGAAATTTATAAAATTATTAATTCTATTCGACCATAGATGTACATTTATCTATTCAGAAGATACAAGTAAATTCTAACCTCTTTTTTAAATAGTATTAGAACTTTGAATTATTTTCCATTACATAACCACTTTCTTTCCCTAATTTTTATTAAGTTAAATAAGAATATTTTGATAAATACATTTATATAGAAATTTTTTCAAAATGACTTCTAAATGTTTAACTCTGAACTAATGACCTGTGATCCCACAATTATTATAAAATAAAATAGAAACAAAGGACTTAGCTATAATTTTTTTTTTTTGCCTTAATATTTAATTAAATAACTTATTTTGATGAATTTTTATTTCATAATATGAAAAGAACACCAAGATAAATAATTTAATATTTATTTATTGTTCATAAAGTAAAGAAAAAAACAAAAAAATGGTAGCACAGTGGGGTTGTGGCATAGTATGGACAGTAATTAAAATCACTATCATAAGAAACGCTTCGATGCAAATCTGTAGATAGTGTTTAATTTTAAGAAATTGGTAGAATATTTCAAAAGCAACAATAACTCTTATTCCTTAATAACTCTTAATTTTATCCTGATTAGTTATTTGATTTATAATTATAATATATGAATAAATAATTCTAGTAATTAAATTTAGTATGAAATTGATAATCAATAATTTAATATTGTAATTTTAAAGAAATACTATGAAAATAATAAAGTAGTTGTATATTTCTTTACTTTTAACGTGTATAAAAATTTAAAGAGCTTGGATACAATACTTTTCAATAAAAAATGTTTTTTATTTATAATAAAGTTATAAGTTTTATACACTGGACTACAAGGAACTTTCAACAGAAACAAAAATATATTTTTCTAAATAAACTTTTTGCGGTGTTTTCAAATGTGCAATTTGACTTTTTCTATGACTTCTAAGTTTTAATATTAATAATATTATTAATAAATAAGTATTTACATATAAAAAAATAATTAAGAACAAAAAAATTGTTTTAAATTAATTCTGATTTTAGGAAAAAGACATATTTAACCTATTTTTTTAAACCTTTAAAGTTGATTTTTGTGAAAATTTATAGTAAAAAATGAATTTATTACCATAACTTTTAGCTCAAATTTGCAAGTTTGAAATTGACATCATTAAATAGGAAATTTTATGAGAATTAAAAAAATTGTATTGTTAAGATTAATATGTAGTCAGGAAATTTTATAATAACTATTTACAGTAAATTTATCAGAAAAGCTCAATATTTTTTTACATTTTTATCATAATAGATAAGAACAAGGGATAAGTAACTGTTTAATTGAAAAATTAGAATTTTTTTTTCAACATTTGAGGATAGTATCTTCAACTAGATATGAATTATAATCATTTGACGTATCATTGAAAAAAGTAGGTCAAGTTAGATCAGACAAAATAAATGATAGTCACAAAAAATTACCTTCTCAGCTTTGCATCAAAGCTAAAACCTAAAATGTAGTAAAATAATTTTAATATGAATAAGAAATTTCTTGTCATGAGGGGCGACTACAGTGTTGGGATCCTTGATCTTTATAGAAGTTATTGAATCTAAATGAGATAAAAATCAAATGAGTTGAAAATTTATTCTAACTTAAAAAGAATTAAGAAAAAAATGCAAAAAATCCCTTGCCAATTACGGTAGCCATTTTCACCATGAAGACAAATCCAGAGGTCAAATTTTTTTTTTTCAAATTAAAGTATATTACTTAAGCTTTAATTTAAGATATATATAAGTATCAGTATTACCAGAACACTTTCAAAAATTAAGTTGAAAATATCCTAGTTTCAATACACATATTTGAAGTTTTGACCCCCCTTACATAAAGGGATATTATCAGATTTAAAAAAAAAGTATCAGATAAATAAAAATTATTTATAAAAAAATAATAATATTGATCCACACATTTTTCCAAAAATTATAGCAATATAAATTTAAAAATATAAAATCGAGATATTTTCACAGAAATTGTAGATGTTTCTTTAACTTTAATGTCCGTTTTACACCACGAAGACAAGTCAACAGGTCAAATTTTTTTTTTTTTTCAAAATAAAGTATATTAAGCTACTTAATTATGCTTAAATTTAAGGTATATATAAAAGTGTTTTTTGTGAAAAAGTTGCCATTTTGAAACACTTCCTGTGAGCTGGTAAATGGTCAAATGTTGAAAAAATATAGCAAATGATAGGTAAATACCTAAGTAATCTATAAAATAAAAAAAAAATTACATTGATTTGGTCATTTTTAAAAAAAGTTATGGCAGTTTTAAGTAAAAAAAATTGAAAAAATGTCAAAAAGCGATTTATAAATTAATAATTTTTTTGGGAATTTCCCCCGTAAACAGAAAAGGGGGGAATTTTTTTTTCAATTTTGGAGGGTAATGTTTTCGACTAGTACAATTTGTGATCTTTTGACGTATTTTTCATCAAAATCAATCCAGCGAGGGCTGAGATTGAGCGTTTATAGACACAAAAAAAAAACACATCATAGTAAAATTAATACCTTCTCTAAAAAAATAAATTTTTTATTGTATTAGACACATGAACTGAAAGGATAAACTATTATAATAGTGAAGTACAATAAATTGGATGCACACAAAATTAAATGTATTTGAAATTCCAAATAACAGATACTACCAAAAAATATTCAAAATACATTTTTCTTAAATTCTTTAGAATATTTAAACAAAACTTTAAGATGATTTAACCATACTATAATATAGACAACATTACCAGGATCGTAAAAAAATTAGTTACCAATTAGATAATAGAAACAATATGTAAACTGCAAACTGTTCCTGTCCTTGCTATTTTAGTAACTGCATTTAAAAAAATTCTGAAAATAAAAATCTTAGCCATATAACAATTTAAACTTAAAATTGGTTTAGATTGAAACCAACATTAAATTTTAAAGAAGTTATTAAAAAATTATTTTTTAAAATGTAGTTTTGGTTTATATCCATAATATTTATCATCATAATAATAAGAACATATTAATTTGAGAAAATAATCCACTTTAGGTAAGTCTATTGTATTTTGGAAAATTTCTTATAGAAAGAACTTATAAATAATATTATACATCTTGTCATACATACTTGAGGAACTTGTGCATAGTACTCATTTTGCTGATCATCCCAACTGGTAGGTAATGGTGGTGGAGGAATTCCAGGAGGCTTACTAGTTTTCAACTCCTTAAAAATTATTTTTTATGTCGATAAATATATCATTTATGTATTCAAAATTTGTTGTGAACGTAATGAAATGAACTTACTTCAACATATGCAGCTGGAAAAAGACCTGTTTGACCTTTGCTATTCGTCCCTTCCCACCATCCTTCACCAACATCATTTCTGGTAACTGTCAATATTTCACCAGCAATTACTGATAATTCTGATGACCCGGGTTCTCCAATAAAATCATATAAAACTAGAACCTTAAAAAAAAATTGGAATATAAAATATAGAGATAAAAAGCATGATATGTAATATCATGCACAGATATTTTTCATAATATCTATTTTAATTTAACACATAAAAATATATACAGTGTAAATTTTTAACTATAATCCCCTCAATTACTCAAAAAATAATTATTTTGAAAAATTTTCTTTGGTTAATTTTAGTTACATCTTGTTCTTAAATTATTAACAATGTAATACTTTTTAAACATATCCCTTATGTATTGTAAGGGTAAAAACTTTGTTTTTTCAAATAGAAAAACATATTTTAATTTAAATTAAATTTATGAGGGTTTTTTTTAATAATAAATGGTGTTTAAATTTTTAAATAATTACAGCTGTTTATTAGATACAACACTTTCTGTTTAGCGGGTTTGCGTATTTATAAAAGATAACTCATAATATTATACCTTATAAACAACCATACACAAAACATATCAAGTGATAATCGTAATTGACAATAAATGCTGCATATCTGTGAATAACAAAGTCAAAGAAGCAATTAGCTTGTATATGGTTACATCCCTCATATATTGTATATTTATGATAACTCAAAAAATCTAAACTTTAAAATGTAATTAAAAGCTTAAACATCATTTATTATAAAAAAAACTCAAAATTATAATAAATTAAAAATATTTATTCCTATCAAAAATAAAAAAAAATTAATACCCTTACAAGGCATAAATGATGAACTTAAAAATTATTACATAGCTAATAATTTAATTACAAGACTTGATTAAAAATTATCTAGAAAAATGTAAAAATTATTTTTATTCTGCAAGCAACTGAGCGAGCTGTGATAAAAAAAAATCCATCCTGTATTGAATAAACTTAAGTTAAAATAGTCAAAGATCAATGTCATCATCAAATTAATAATTAAAAACAATAAAGAAAAAATTATTTTTTATATTTATTAATGAAGCTTCCTACAAATACATATTCAAGAGTACAAAAGGTCTTAACCTCCCCAAATGTTAAATTGTACATAATTCTTATAATATTAAATTTGATAATATTTTGTAAAAAAGAAAAATTTTTTGATTGCACTATCCCCCTCCAATGAAATCCTGACTTCTTTACTTTAATTTTAAAAATTATGTAACTAATTATACATATCATATTAAGTTAATGTTTGTATTAAATTAATCACAAATATAAAACATAATTTTAAATTAAACATTATTTTATGCATGTAATTATAATCTTAAATAAAATAAGGAAAAAATGAATATATTAAAGGTCAAATAATAACTCTTGATTATTCATTTATTTCTTTATAAAATAATAGTATGATAATAATAATAATAATAATTCCTGAAGAATACTTTTTAAAAAAATTGTATTTAATATTGTTACTTACAATCATTAGACTTTTAATAAAACAATATTAAAATTTAATTATTTTATCTAGGAAAAATAATTATCGAATCTACATGTTACCAAACATTTAAAAATTAGTAGTGAATGAGTAAATAATATAAAGTTTATTCAATAGAACTTTGCATCTGTGTAAATAACACAAAAAAAAATGTACATATAAAATGAATCATTTTTTTATTTTCAATTAGACTTGAAAATCTTTTTTTTTTTATAAAATAAGAAATTTATTTAAAGAACTTACTTTCATAGTGAGTTAGTGATATCTCTTACACACAATATTTCAATATTTAAAAAAATTGGTTTTTCCTCGATAAAAAAATAAAATATTTGAGGTGATTCTGGTAAAATTTTAAAGAAATAATTTTAGTAAATAATGAATTATTCTCAGTATCATTTTATTGATGAATTTGATGATTGGAGTTAATTTCTGAAACGATTTTAATAATAAATTTTAGATAACAAATGTTTAACGAAAAATAATTAATAATTAACTATACTTAAGAGGATTCATCATATGCGTTGTGATGTCATAGCGTATTTTCTACTGTAGGGTGTACCTACAATTATAATTCAGTAAATTAAAATAATGTAATATCATAGAAATAAGACGAAGAAATAATCAAAATAATAATAACAACAATGTGTTGCATTCTACAATTTCTGTGTTATCAGTAACTTCATGAACCTCAAAGAGTATGCTCATCACATAGAGCAAGTCATATAGTCTGTGGTAATACAAGCTATATAACCATGACATAGAGTAATATAAAGAAACCGTTGCCTATTACTCTCTGTACGCTGCAGTCACACCACCGAGGTTAATAATATGCAGTATGACCACGAGTATATTTGCAAATACAGTTCCAAAATAATTATTATACATGATATCATTATGAAGAAATGATTACACTAGTTTACAACAAAATTGACCTTTGAATTATGATAGTCATTTTTTATGTAAATCGTCCACTGAGTCCAAAATACAAAAAGTAGAACAGTTTTTGAGTTATTGCGAAATTAGCGTTTTTCGTGTGCCGCAAAAAAGTGTTTTAATAATATTCTAAATATCTTTAATTGCATTCAATCGATTTTCATTTTTTTTACATAAAATTAAACATTATTAAATTACCTATAACTTTTATCTTAAACAATTTTTTATCAGACTTTTTTCTCGTTTGCTATCTACAAATTTACCTCTGAATTTTATCATTTTTTTTAAAAATGTCAGAAAAAATTCAGAGTTTTACGTAAAATACACCAATAAAAAATAAATTTATCAACAATCTACTCAATAGATATTATACTCTAATACATAACAAAGAAAATTATATATTATTTTGTAATATTGATAAAAAAAATGAAGAAGTTATGCGCGATTGAAAAATAAAACGAATTTCCTAATATCAGAGTTTAAAAAACCCTGATATCGAATTAAAAATTCGATGCTTTAATTTTGTAAAATATAGAAAAAAATATTGAAAAATTACTTACAATATTACTTTTCAATACATAATTTCAATTTTTTAAATAACTTAAGGTTATTTCATATAGTTTTATTTGGATGTTTTTAAATTGAGTTAATTTTACAGTTTGGTGGAGTTGTGGTAAATTTTCATATTTTCCTTTTTTGTAAAACTTAATTATTTATTTTATTATTTATATATTAAATTTACTAAATTTACTTTTTTTTAAATACGAAAATTTACCACAACCTCACCAAACTAAAATATATCATAAGTCATGGGTCAGAAAATTTTTTTTTATTTGTAAACTAGTGTTATTAACAATACTATTGTACTCATATACTATTTGATATTTGATATTAAATATAATTTATTATATTATTACATTGTGCTAGCATCTAATAATTATAATTCAAAACATTTCTAAATAAGGAAGTAATAGAATCAATAACCCATTTATTTTATTCATTCAATTTTAAATTTTAATTATAATACATGATTATATAACTAAATTATTATATAAGAAGCTTAGAAGCCAAAATATATGTCACATTTAATTTGAAAAAATCGAGTTTAAAGATTTATTTTCACACTATGTAAATTAAAGTCTAATTTTTATCATTTTTATGTATTTTTTACAAATTTTCTTTTTTGTTTAATAAAATTATTGATTACTAGTCCAACTGTTCACTTAACTCAATTTTTTTTTAATCCCTTATTCCCTTTGCATTATTAGCGTCCNATTCTTCTCTCCTCATAACATGACCAAACCATCTAAGTCATTGTCTCTTATTTATTATATTAAATACATAGTTTTAATGGCTTTTCTAATTTTTCTATATATTTATGGTTCCATACGAAGTTGAGAAAATATTAATTTTTCTTATGATTGTTGCCTCATTTTCAGAGCCTCACTGGACCAATTATTTCAATGATACGTAAATAGATCATAAATCATATAAAGTTGAAGATATTGACCTTAAAAATTGAAAAACTTCCCTCCTTTCCTGAAATGAAGGAAATCCCCAAAAATTTTGATTTTTAAAATTACCTTATTTAACCTCCCTTTTACAAAAAAATTATATCTTCTTCTTAATTATTATATTCTTCTTAATTATTATCTTCTTCTTAATTCTTCTATATTCTTCGCCTTAATCCCAACTTTTTGGGGTCGGCCACCCTTATCCTAAACTTCCACTTGACACGATATTCCCACATCAGCTGTCCTTATATCGCATTCAATAGCATCCCTCCATCTCTTTTTTGGTCTTTCTCTACCTCTTCTTCCTTCAATATTCATTTCTATAACTGTTCTTACGGCTCCCAATTCTTCTCTTCTCATAACAACCAAAATATCTAAGTCTATTTTCTCTCATCTTATCCACGATTGACGCCACACCTATACTCCCTCTTATATGCTCGTTTCTTATTCTATATTTTCTAGTCACTCCACTCATCCATCTAAGCATTCTTATCTCTGCTACACTCATTCTCTGCTCTACTTTCTTATCAACCGCCCAACACTCTGAACCATACATCGTAGCTGACCTCACTACAGTCTTGTAGAACTTACCTTTATCAGCCTCATTGGAATTCTTTTATCGCATAAGACGCTAGACGCTTTTTTCCACTTCAACCACCCATAAAAATTATATATTTTTCTCAATTTATCAATCATGAAATATTTTTTATGTTCATCCCTTATTTCTTAAAAGTGTGTCAATTAAATTTTTTTAAATAGTTAACATACATAATTAATTAGCTTGTTTATTAAATGATGGCCTAATCAAGAAAATGTGCTGGTTGTTTAAAATTTGTGAATCAGTATTTCAAAAGTTATTTTGAAGTCGTGACATTTTTACACCATGGTGGGAGGAGTGTGATCGATAAATATCTAGTAATAAAAATAGTAGCACATGCGTCTCACCTACTTTAAATTATTTAGTACAATTTAACATCATATAGTATTATTGTACAGTATCATCACAAAACTGATAAACCAAAAAGTTAACATAAGACATAAAACCATATTTTGAACACTCCCTTCCTGTGTAAAAAGCATTATCATCTATTTTTAATCCCATTCGGAAAATTTAGGCTCTTTCTTTGTTAATTCTATTTTGGTGATTTACAATTTATGATTCGTATGAATAAAATGTTATTCTAAAGTAACAAAAGTAAAGTTTCTTTTTTCTAGTAGCGACTTATTTAAGGGGGTGGTAACAGGGGCAATCGCTTCTTCGGGCCAGCAATATCAATATTTTGTAAAGTAAAAATATGGCTTTAAATAGCTATATTTTTGGTTATATAGAAAAAAAAATGTTTCAAGCAATATTTATCAAAGTAATAAAAAATGAAGTCACCTTCTAAAATGAGTTCTAAATACGCCCCTGTTTTTTAGTGACGTGTTACTAAAAATTGCTAAATAAATGCAAATAATTTACTTGTCAAAAAAATTAATTAAATTACCTCATTTTATTACAGAACAAGTAATTTCAGTTACTTAACTTGAAACTTTGAGACTTGTTCCCTGTCCGTTGAAAAATCTTTTGTACACCACTGACTGTTAGCTACCATTATACATATATAAATGAAAAATAATAATAAAACCAACATGTGTTTTTTTCTAAAATCTAATAGCACCAATGGCATTAATTTTTTTTTATCAACAGCCGTGCTATATTTTATGATTTTCTTTAGACAAAAAACATCTGGTTTTATGTTAACGATTCTATAGTTTAAAAATAATATTACGCTCATTTAGATCTGAATATCTCGATCCCAAATTCTTAGCCCATTAGCTGTTAATAATAATTTTTAAGCGATATTTTACACAGTAACAATCTTATTTTTTTAAACTGTGTTTATTTTTTAAATACTAACTTAAAAATATTAATCATGTATCGAATCACTACTATTAGTTTCGCTATAATGCTGTAACTTAAAAATTTATAAGTTTTTTGTATCTATCTATCCTTATCAAATGATACAAAAAAAATCAGAATTATATTTAAGCCAGTGGCCTTGATGTGCTAGAATATTCAAAGATAAAAAAAAAAATCAAAAGACTAAAAAATTTAAGAATTTATAAAATTGAATTAGATTTCCATTAAACTTCATTCCATCCACTTGTGTCGTAGCACCCATTGCATTTTAAAATAGCATATCGAAACTTTTTGTAAGGCTTTTAGGAAAATGTTTACAGTAAGTGGTGGAAAATAAACATTATACAATGTTTATTTTATTATAATTTATGCGTCTAATACAATTAAGGCGTCTGGGTACCGACCGTTTTTAGTAAAAAACAACTTGTTTTTGTTCCATCAGTACGATGAAACTACTGATGTAATAAGACTTCTGAAAACAGCATCATGTCACATATGTATTGGTCAGAATTGAGGAGTTCAGAAATTGAATTTCTTAATAGTATTATAATAATAAAAAAGAAAGATGATTTATATCTAGGATATATGTTCAAATTTTTGTTTAGATCGTTAAATTAAAATCTTTTTAATGTTTGCAATTTTAAAATGCAAAAAACATCAATACTTGTAATTTCCAACAATTGACTAAATTTGAGTTATCATTCTAAGTATTGTAATTTGAAAAGGTTTATTCAAATTTTTGAAATGATAGGTTCAATAATAGGCTGACATTTTCACGAAAAGATAAAAAAATCGCAATTCCGTAAAATATGGTATTATAAAAATATTTTTTCTGAATTTTAAAAATTCTATAACGAAATAACTGCCTAACTACAATAATCTTTATTTTGGTTTGCTATTTGTGAATATTTAATGAAAAACAATATTCAATGAATTTTAAGGAGTATTTAATATTTTTTTGTGAAATTTTAATAATATAAAAATTATAAAATTGTATAAACAAATTATAGTAAAATTTATCAGACTCCCATGGAGGCGTTTTTTCGATAATGATGCAAATCATTGTTAGATATCATCTATACTTGTGATCATAAGCTCCTTGATCAATGTCACAGAGTAAACAAATCTAGTCAGTTATAATTTAAAACTTTTGAAACTTTTGTTATAATTACAGTCATGACATTATTATGTATTTATAAGATAATAAATAAAATCACAGGCTTATTAATAAGATAATATATTTTCAGAATAAAAATTATTATTTTGATGATACAACTTTTAACTTAAAATTTTGAATATAAAACAAAAGCAATTATGTATCAAATATATTTTTTTTATAATAAAATCATGCAATTTATACTATTATTGGTTATTTAAGTATGATGTTAATTAATTAATTAAACTATTTTTATGTTTATCAACAAGAATATCTGTTAATAGTCATACAAGCATATTTTTATAAAACAAATTTGTTTTTATACATTTTAAACGATATTTTTATTTATCATATAAACTGGATATAGATTTTATTTTAAAGAGTTATTTCATCTTAGCTAATTTTTTTTTTTGGTTATCCATACTCAGCATTGTAATTAATAATTTGAATAATTATTAATTATTATTAGTTAATACCTCAGGCTATATAAAAAGTAGTCATGTCTGTGATAATACCCACACACCCATTTATTATTTTTACTATAACTTATCTCATATACAGAGTGTTCAGTAAATAAGGAAACGAATTTCTATTGTACTCATTGTTTGTAACAATTTAACTGTTTCCTAACTTACTGAACACTCTGTATAATGTAGTTAATTGCGTTACTCATTGAAACTAACAACCATGTATTAAAAAAAAATAGTTTTATTAACAATTATTGAGATCACTGCTTTAATATTATTGATAATAGGAAGTTTTATATTTTTCTAAAAAGCTCTAACATTTTTTACTTATTAAAAATTTCTATTTGATTTACTTAAAGTTAACTAGAAAAGTTGTTATTTTATAATATTGTTGTACACATGATATTTTAATCTAAAAATAGACTAATTGAATAAGTTACTGCTAAATTTTAAACATTTTGGTCCTAAGTATCAAGGGAGGTAGTGAACTCTATTCTGTTTCCAATAAATGCCAATAAAGAGTTCATATTTCATGTTTGTTAAAGTTTCTTATTTTAAAAAAGAACAAATCGTCTTGGGAATAAAGAGACTTGTTTAATCCTGCGCTTAACTCTCCCGCCCATTAGTTAGACTAAATTAAAATGGGACAAATGCTCATCACCCGTTTGATGCGGATTAGTGCGAATGCGATATAAATATTTATGTTTTGATAAAGTTACTACACCGAACGATTCATATTTCGTTCAGGTATGTCATTTTTATTTCGGTCTCTTATGTCACTTTTTGCTACGTGAAATTATGATTAAATTTAAGTATATTGAAAATAAATAAATAAATATTGTTTTGTTTTATATTGTGCGTTATGTGGAATATTTATAAAGTATAATAATTTTTAGTTCAGTAGCAGTATTATGTAAAAATTTAATTAAAAATGTCGGGTTAGTTGTAGTATGAGCAATCGTTTTATTACTTAAATTTCATATATTAATTATTATTATTTGGTTTTATATGTGTATAGATAAATGAAATAGGTATTATATTTTTGAGGAATGGATCACAGGGTTAAAGCCATGAGCAGGCAACGACATAGGTTACCTTGGTGGACACCTAGAGATTGTCGTTTTGAAAACCCTGAGCTTGAAGCACTTTACCAACAATACGTTTCTAAACTTCATCAATCATGCGTTACAAATGTAATCGCATTAATGGCAATCCTTACCCTTATCCTAGCCATCATTAGTGCAATATATAATCAAACTCTGACGATTAACAATGTTTACTACTTTTTTAATACTTTTATATTTATTATATTAATGATTTTTCTCAACACCAAGTACATGCATAAATCTTACTTACATTTGATTTGCTGCATTCTATTATGTTTTTTCATAATGTTTTCTCTAGTCTCATTTCCTATTGGAAATCCTTTTTATAAGATCTTACCTTTTACAAAATTTGAATCTCATCAGGTAATTGCCGAAGGTATTTGGCAAATCTCTTTTGTAACGTTCCTCACATATACAATGATGCCTTTAAAAACATCTATTGTTTTTTCTTTTGGGCTGGCATTGCCTATTATACATCTCACCATATCAGTAATATTTGCTCACACATTTCAAAAGTATACAATTCAACAGGTAAATATATTATAACATATTACTTATTTATTAAATAAATAAATAAATAAAAATGTCAAATTGATTATTAATTAATTGATTAAGAAATTATTTATTTGAATGTAAAATAATAAATCATATAAATTATTCATAAATGATACCTTAAAGTTTTTAACTTTTTAGTAACCTGTGATATATTTATTAACTACATATTTTTACTGTATTATTCTTTGTTTTATGGATATAAAATAAGTAATATCAGTACTTTAATTTTTAGCCTTTCAGTAATGTATCTGATAATTTTGAATTTTCTTAATACTATTTGATTTATTTAAGCTATAATAAATTATTGTGCTATTATTTAATTTATTTACACATATTTTTCAGACTATTTCAAATATTGTAGTTTTGACATGTATTAATATAATAGGATTAATATTACATATACTTATGGAACAAGCACAACGTCGTGTATTTTTGGATACGAGAAACTGTATTGCTGCAAGACTTGATATGGAAGATGAAAATGAAAAATTAGTAATTTTTACATATATTAAAATACTAAAAATACTTTTTTAACACTAAATATATTACATCTTCTTTTTATTTCCTTATTATATTAGTCCTGTTATAAATATTACATTTTTAAACTTTGATTATACAAATTAAAAATAATTAACATTTTTAATAAAATATAAATTATTGAGATATGAATTATGTAGACCTAACATATAACTGTTATTAAAAAAAATCAATAAAAATTATTAACTAGATAAAAAGTTATTTAAGTTGTCAGTGAATGCTGGGTTACCCTGTTTAATTGTATTTTTTATACTAAGTATAATAGTTAATTTAAATAAATTGATACTAGTTAACGCATTAAATTAACTATTTACTAAATAATAATCTTATTAAATTTTATTTTAGGAAAGATTGTTGTTGTCAGTACTTCCACAACATGTAGCTTTAGAAATGAAAAATGATATAATGTCCCCAGTAGAGGGTCAATTCCATAAAATTTACATACAACGCCATGACAATGTCAGTATTTTATTCGCAGACATAGTTGGTTTTACAGTTCTAGCATCACAGTGTTGTGCTCAACAATTAGTTAGGCTACTTAATGAACTATTTGGTAGATTTGATCAATTAGCTAATCATAATCATTGTTTACGTATAAGAATACTTGGAGATTGTTATTATTGTGTATCTGGATTACCTGAATCACGATCAGATCATGCTAAGTGTGCTGTAAATATGGGACTTGATATGATTGATGCTATTTCGTATGTATTGGTTTTTAAATTAAATAAATTATCTTTACACTATATGGGATCATCAGAATGTGCTATAGAGGCTTAGACCCTCAAAAATTTAGAGATATCTGTATTTTATAAAATAATATTAAGTCAGTATAAAAATAATTTCACCCAACGTGTATGTATATAATAATTAATGAATATATATATATATATGTATAATTTTAATTATTATTTTATAATTATTGAAAAATATATACATTCATTTGTTACTTTTTTCAGTCGAGTGGTTGAAGCTACTGATGTAGTCTTAAACATGAGAGTTGGAATTCATTCTGGACGAGTATTATGTGGAGTACTTGGTCTAAAAAAATGGCAGTATGATGTTTGGTCTAATGATGTAACATTAGCTAATAATATGGAAGCCGGTGGAGAACCAGGGTAATTTTATTTTCAAGTTTTCATATAAATGTTATAAAGCTAAAATTACTTTATTTAAATAAAAATATTTGAACTAATAATTCTTAAAATTCCATTACTTTTAGACGTGTTCATATTACACAAACAACATTAGATTGTTTAGATGGAGAATATGAAGTTGAACCAGGGCATGGTAGTACACGTAATAAATACTTAAGGGATAATAATGTAACAACTTACTTTATTGTTCCACCTTCTCGTAGGAGAAAAGTAATTAGTTAATGATATATTGTTTCAAAAATTTATAATTTTTTATTGTTTATTTATATATTTAGCCACTTATAATGAATCCACAAAGTAATTTTACTGCTAGAGAAGGTAAAAAAATAACATTTAAAAATGTTTCGAATGTTGTCATACAACTGCTTCACTCAATTAAATATTCAGTTGAAGCTCCTTTCAGTAATATTACAACACCAATGACTTCAGATACAAATATAGTGTCTTCATCAAAAGTAATAATTTACTCTTTAATTACATTTATAAATATAAATTTTTAATTTGCTATGTATAATTATATGAGAAATACAGGGTGTTCAGTAAGTCAGAAAACGGGTTTCTATTGTTCTCATTGTTACAAACAATGAGAACAATAGAAACCCGTTTCCTGACTTACTGAACACCCTGTATATTTTTTCTGATATGAATAAAAAAAACATTTAACAATGAAATGGATTTTAAAAAATTTTCAATTTTGTAAAAAGAGCTCAAATTATTTGCTAACTACTCTTATTGAAATAAATTTAAATTTATATATGACAGAATTATTTCTATTTTTGTTTAGGTGTATTATACAAGCAAATGTAAGATAAAAATAATTTTTTTATTCAAAATTATTTTTATAGATAACTTTTGTGTCGTTATAAAAATAATGTCTAAATTTAAATAATTTCAGCATAAAGTTACTGATAAGCTAAAAAGACCATTTAAGAAACGTCATTCTAGTGTTTACCACCAACCAACAAATAGAATAAATAAGTACTTAAATCAAGCTATTGAAGCACGTAGTATAGATAGAGAAAAAGAAGCTCAAGCTAATTTAGTAACATTATGTTTTAAAGATAGGCATAAGGAGACTTTGGTAATTAATTAATTTTATAAAAAAGTTATTTATTAATATCTAATTTTCTTTTTTACAGTATCAATTAGATGGTTCAAATATAGGATTTGCAAGCTCATTGGTTACCAATTTACTTATTGTTATTGTAATTGCTTGCCTACATGCTATCATACTACCAAGAACAGTTATTTTGTTACTTTTATTTTTGACTGCCTTTGTTTGGAATGCTGTAAGTATGATACTTGAAAATACATTTAGTAAAAATACATGTAGTATAAAAATAATTTAAAATATGTAAAAATTTATTTAATATTAGATTTTAAGTATATTGAGTAGAAATTATTACTATAAGATGTATGCTGTATTTTAAACTTAACTAATGTATTTTTGGATTTCTGTTAATTTAACTAATACTAAAAAAGAAATAAAAAAACGTCTTAAATATTATATGAGATATTTTACCATAGGATTGTTATTTAAATGAAATTTAGTTAATGGCTAAACATTTTTTTGTTATTTAGGTTGTTTTAATGGTTGTATTAGCCGTTCGCTTGAGATGGATTATGTGGGATATATCACAATGCTTTTTGTTACGTTTAGCAATAAATGTTTTTACAGTGTTACTTGTTTATATTGTTGCTCAAGTCAATGTGGTAATAAGATTTACATTACCATAATTTGTTTATATACATGATATTTTTTACTCCAAATATTAAAATGATTAAATCTTATAAGTAATTTTCATTCTATAGTAAATTTTGATACAAGTAGCTTAATTCTAAAACTAAGACTATCCAATTAATTAGCAAAATAACTCGTTATTTTCTTATAATATAATTTTAATATTAATAATCTTTTCTAAGAAATTAAAAAAAATATGTAAAGAATTTCATTGTGAATTAAATTTAGAGAAGTAATATTAAATTGAATTTATTTAAAAACCTTTAAATGATATTTTTTTAAAATTTAGTTTACTTGTCGAATGGATACTTCTTGCAATGGTTTAGTAAATGTATCATCTACTGAAGCTATGATACTTAGTGTATCAGATCACCGTGCTTGCCCTTTACCACAATATGTTGTTTTATCATGTTGTTTAGGATACTTATCTGTAGCTGTATTTTTGCGGCTTCCTATTTTAATCAAATGTTTTCTGGTCAGTGTCATGGCTCTCATGTATATTCTTTTTATTCAGTATACACATCGACATTTGTTTTCATGCTATGATATCACAATCAAGTAATTAATGCTAAATTATATTTTATATTTTGGTATTAATAATTGTAATTATAAATATTTTTCATAGAAATGCTGTTCCTTTACACATAACAAGTATTGTGTTTGTCATCATGTTTATGTTAGCTATTATTATTCATGGTAGGCAAGTGGAATGGACAACACGTTTAGATTTTCTATGGAAAATACAGGTTAGATTATAATGTAATAATGTATACAATTATATTATATGTAATTATTTATCATTGGAAGATAGGGTAGAATAATTGATTATCTTTGATGGTTAAATTTCTCCTAAAATAATTGAATAATTTTATTTTTAATTTTGGTTAGTATTATTCAATTTTTGTTTTTTAAGTGATTAAATACTTTTAGGTCCATCCCTCATTAGGGTAACATTTTTTTTAATAGCAACTTACATATTAACTTCCCCATGTAATAGAAAATGATTCAAGTAAGGAAATAACTAGTTAATAACAACTTTTGAAATAGTTGAAGTTAACAAAATTTAAAATGAAGACAACTGGAGACAAGGTGTGAGTTATATTATTTTTCATGAAAAATTTCTCTGCGAAGCTAATTACTACTCATCATAAATTTTTTATTGGCTTATTCCAATATTTAAAAAAAAAAAACTCATTTGAAATTTTGAAAAAAATAATTTTTTTTTTTCATTATTTTTTATTATTGAAAACAAGTTATAAAACATACTTTAAATAAAATTTAATAATGTAACAATTATTTAAAAAAAACTAGTGAAATGTTAATTGCATCAAAATTATAAAAGTTATCGATTAGATCTGTTTCACTCTTATATATACTAGTAATTTTATTTATTTTTGATTAGCCCACTGTACAATAGTATTAATTTAACTGTGTTTAATGATGGAAATTCCTTAAAATAATAATTATTAGAATTTTTACATATTATTTTTTAACTTAAAAAAAACTATAGATCAATAACAATTTTTTTTTTTTTTTTTGAAATACTTAAAAGAACTTCAAATACAAGTACAATTACTTTGTATAATTTTGTAAAAAATTTGGAATCATTCTCCTTTTATTAAAATAATTTTTTATTACTATTATTTTTACTATATTAATAATATAATTATTTAACAAACAAAAATGTAACAGGCTAAAGAAGAAAAGAAAGAAATGGAGTTATTACAAAATAGCAATAAAAGAATATTGTATAATTTGCTACCAGCACATGTAGCAGCTTATTTTTTAGAAAATCAATTTAAAAACAATATTGTAAGTATATATTTTTAAATAATATTATTCGTTAAAATTCTTGAATTATTTTTCCTATTTCAACTCATTAAAAAATAGTTGATTTATTATTTTAATATTAAATAAAGCAATGTATTAATATACTTTGTAATTGGTAAATTATCAGAGAATAACAATTTTGATTTATAGGATCAATTTATTCTATATAGATAGTATACTCCTATTTGAATGAAATTAAGTATTTCATAGAAATAAATTATTTGAAATTTTTTTTGTAAATGGTTTTTTTTTTAATAATTAATTTTAACTGTTTGATATTGTGTTAAAAGACTAGCTTTAAATTCATACTAGAATATTGTGTAATTAATAATATAATTTTATTTTGTTATAGAAATGGCTCAAATATTGTAGTGAAAACTTTATTTCACCAAAAAAATTGAATTTTAATTGTAATAAAGGCTAAATTTAACTTTATTTCAAATGCATTTTTCTTGTGATACATATTATTAATTTTTGTGATTTAATTAATTTTAATGTAGTTTTAAAACTATTTGAATACAAAAGTTGTATTCAACATAATTATACACAAAACAAATGTTTTCTTATTTAATAATAATATACTTTAAAAATTAAAATATTTATTTAACTAGGGTAAATTTTACCATTTTTAAATGATTACTAAGGCTGAGCTATTATAAAAAAATTATATTTTATAGATTTAATCAACTTATTATGTAGTAATAAAAAAAAAAATGATTTATTGCAAAATAATAATAAAAATCTTGAAAAATAATTTTTCATATTACTAATAAAATAAATATTTGTAATTGGGCCCTTTTTCCAATTTTTCATATTTTTTTTATTACTCTTTTATAGCATGGTATACACGACCTTTATCATCATAGTTACAATAAAGTTGGAGTTATGTTTGCATCAATTACAAATTATCACGAATTCTATATAGAGTTAGATGGAAATAATCAAGGTGTTGAATGTTTAAGATTGTTAAATGAAATCATTGCAGATTTTGATGAGGTGAATAAATTATTTTATAGTTTTATCTATTTTATATTTTACGTAAGAATAAAATAATTGTTTATTTGTATAATTATAGCTTTTAGAAGATAATAATTTCCAAGCTATTGATAAAATTAAAACAGTTGGATCAACTTATATGGCGGCTGTAGGATTAATGCCTGAACACAGTATTTCAGATAATGAAGCCATGTCAGCTGTTCATTATTTAACTGTTTTAATAGAATTTGTTTTTGCTATGAGGGAAAAACTTGTTTATATTAATGATAACTCTTATAATAATTTTATGCTTAGAGTGGGTATGTACTATTATAACTCTTATAAAAAATTTCATTTAGCAATGATTTAAATATATATTTAGGAATAAATATTGGACCTGTTGTTGCTGGAGTAATTGGAGCTCGAAAACCTCAGTATGACATTTGGGGAAACACAGTTAATGTGGCAAGTCGTATGGACTCAACTGGTCTTCCAAATCACACTCAAGTAATTATTACTGTTATGTATTTATAAATATAAAAAATATCCTAGAAATGAAATATTTATCAAAATTTAAATGACATTTATAAATATTTTGAAAGTGTATTATTATTATGTAAACTAATTATTATGTATACTAATTAGGTTCACTTTTAATTGAATCATTTATATATTTTTTAGCCCAAATAGTCTAGTACTATTTAATACTAATCAAAATTCAATTTAATTTGCTGTCTAAATCATCTATTTAGTATTCACACATTTTTTCAATAGTTATACAATAAATTTTAACATGAAAATTTAATTTTTTTATGGATTGTATATAGATGATAAATTTACTTTTTTAGGGAAAGTTGTTCATGTTTATTAAGTGATTAACATAGCTTATAATTTTGATTGTTAAAATATTTTTTGTAATTTATGTAATTAAAAAAATTGTAACTATATGATTTAATGTTATCTAGGTGACTGAGGAGGTGTACCAAATATTAAAAAATGAGTCATATGTTTTCCAATGTAGAGGAAATGTCAAAGTCAAAGGAAAGGGAGATATGACTACTTATTTTTTGACTGACAGAAAAAAAATTTCTAGTGTGAATTCAATTCAATCTACTTGTACCAGAAATGAATTGACTCGTAAATTTTTTTTTCCAAATATTCCTTAAATAATAATGATGCATAATGCTTATTTTTTTAGAAACTTTGTATGGTGGTGTACCTACTCCTTTGTGTTCATTAAATGTCCCACCTAGACCTTATAAAATGCTTAGACCAACTATGAATCGATTACGCCCATTAAACCATAATAAAGAAAGCATGCCACCAGAATGTCACTTATTACTTCCTACAGGTAATATTATTAATATTCATTAAGTATTCTACATTTAGTATAAAAATGGTGAAAGTGTCACAAAAATTAGTAACATTTTTAATACATTAATTTTTAATTAATTTTAATTAACATTTTAATGTTTTATAAGTTCTAGCACTTAAAACAACATTAATAATTTAGCAAATTAACTTAAATTGCTTTTTACATTAATAAATATATTACATTAAGTATCTGTAGGCTGCTATAAACATTTTTTTCAATTTTTATATCTGTTTAAAAACTTTATTTTTGTATACAAAAATTTTTCATACATAAATTATTGGCTTTCAATATTTTTGTAAATCAGGGTTAATTATAATAGTGTCTTTACTAAATAACAAAACTTTAAACAACTACTTAAAATATATTTGTTTAGAAGTACCCTTTTTAATAAAAATAACATATTTTCTCATAGTTAATTTTCATGTATAATAATAATAAAGAAAATGACTGTTGTCTAGTGTTATTTATCAATAATAAAAAATGGTAAATATTAAATAATGTTTGTATACAATTTAAAATTTTACTTATAAAAAATAAAATTTTATTAGCTTCGATGTGAAGCTGAGTAGGTATTGGTTTTACTATGATGTTTTCTTTTTGTCTGTTACCACTTTTTCTCAGTTCTCACCAAACCGATTTCTTTCAATGATACGTCAAAAGATCACAAATTGTATCTAGTCAAAGACATTACCCTCAAAAATTGAATCAAATTTCCTTCGTTCCCCGTAAATGGAGGAAACCTCCATAAAAATTACAAAATTTAAAAATCGCTAATTTTCGAAATGTTTTCAATTTTTTTTACTAAAAACTGCCATAACTTTTTCAAAAATGAACAAAACAATATAATTTATTTTTTTTATAAATGCTTGATGTATTTACCTATCATTTGGTATATTTTTTTATAAATTTAACCCTTTACCTGCCCACAGGGGGGGATTTAAAATGACAACTTTTTCACAAAAAGTTAACTTTTTCAACTTAACTTTTGAAAGTGTTCCGTAAAGTCTGACACTTTTATATATATCTTAAATTAAAGCTAATGTAATGTACTTTATTATGGAAAAAAAAATTTTGGACTTTATTTTGTCTTCACAGTAAAAATGCTACCAAATGCTATTTTTGTGTAAAAATTCTCAATTTTATTTTTTACATTTTTAACTTGCTATAATAATGCTATAACTTGGTGGCGTGCAAGGACACGAAAACTTGAGCACAAGGGTGCAACAACAAATAATAAAAACTATGGCGTACAACGGCCGAACAATTTACTATTCAAGCGAAGGTGCTTGCTACAGAATAGAATGACACATAAAACAAATTTACTGACTGACTTATGACAATGAACTGTACACGGATGAAAACTGACACAGAGGTCATCAATTTGCCGTGATGGGTGTACAAGAGGGTGAGTAAAGCAAGATGCTGGTGATCAGCGGCCCCACGAAATAATATAATCAATGATCTTTGTAACAACTGGTCAACTAGATCCTTCTAAAGACATTCTGTAACATACAATTTATATCCCTTTTTCATTCGACATACTTTATCTTAATTAGGATATAAATAAAGAAATAGCAGATCATGTAGCTTTAGGAATAATCCACCAATTTTTTTAAATTAAACACTATATAAAGATTTGCATCGAAGCGTTTTTTACAATAGTGATTTTAATCAATGTCAGATATCATTATACTTGATCCAACTATGCCACATCACCACTGTGCCGCGACCCCCAGTGCTAGATTTTATTAATTATAAGCTATTTATTTCTTTTAAACTGTAGTAAAACATTGTTCTTTTTCACATAACTCAACGAACACATAATTATATGATTCCATCCTGTTAATTCTTATGTTATGTACTTACAATAAGCTTACCAATTTAAATGTATTTTATAATGATGATAATATTGTAATACAATTAGTATGTAACTTGTAGTTATTCTTGATTTAATGTTTTTATTATTTTTACTGTAATTTAATTGTCATATATTTTATATATTTCTGTACTATTTCCATTCTGGGCATTTGTAAAAAAAAAAAAAATAAACACCATTTCAACATAGTAAGTTTTACTTATTTTTTTAGGCAGCAGTAACAGCAATAGTTTTGGTAAAAAGAGTAACAATATATATAACTATCAACATATTTCACCAGTTATGTTATCTCCTAAGTTACCACAACACAAAGGACTCACAAAAGTTTTTCCTCCATCAACTGCTCAATATTCTCCGTGGAAGCCATCATCAACTCTTAGGTATTTTATTTAAGTATTTCATTGTTGAACAAATTGATTTAAATATTAAAAAATTTAATTGATTTTTTTTCATATTAAAGCAATGAAAATAAATGGCAACAAAATATAAAGCCTTACTTGAAACCTCTACCAAAGCCCCCATCAAGTAGTAATATTAGTAATCATGGAACAAACACATTACTTGCTTCTAAAAATAAATTACGGGATTATAGTCAATCTAACACCAATGGTGCTATTCAATGTTCTTCATTAAGCTCTCTAAATCGATCTCTTACATCTAGCTCATCATCAGATGAAAGCTATAGCCGTACAACTACTGACGCTTCTCCTTCACCATCACCACCACCTACATCAGTTCCTACACCAAGCAAATGGCTTTTTTCATCTGACATTAATTTAGATTTATCAGAGCCTGAAAATGATTGCAATAATAGTTTAAATGGAGTTGAAAATATCAAATTTAATAGCTTTACCAATAATAAAACAAGTAGAAGTCAATCATTTAATGATAATAGTAGCTGTAAACATAGCAAAGACTCCTCATTGAATAAAAAAGATGAAACTACTAATACTGATCAACAACTAGCAGAAATAAACTCTAATAGTACAAAATTATCAAAAAAGAATGCAAGTTGTCAAAATGAAATTTTAGATACAATATCTGTAGATGCTGACAATAATCAGTCTGATTTTACTAATAAAATCCAGAGAATTCTTGCTGATCAGCCATGTCAAAATATTAAAAACATGAGCAATACTAGTGATTTAGATTCAACTATTACTGAGTAAGTTTTAAAAATTAAAGAAATAAACATAATTGGAACTAGATATTTTAAATAGACTGGGTTTCTTATAATTTTACCTATTCAATGACCTGATCAGAATTTTTTCATAAGAGTAAGTTTGTATAAAATAGATTTTTACCACCCCGTTCTAATTCATTGGCACAATTTTGAAGGGAGTTATATAATCGGCAATTAATTTTGATTATTAAAATGAATATTCAAATTGTATTTTAATATAAAATTTTTTATTAATAATTACATTAAAAACATTTAATGAATACATTTAGCATAGGCTTACTAACCTGAACCATGGCCCAGTAAATCCAGGCTTTAGTTCTGCTTTGGTAATAATTTTAAATATTTAGTTTAATGCAAGCTATAATTTAGAGAAAAACAAGAAGATAATTATCAAGTGATTATTGATATCTCCAATGAAATTGAGCAATCAGATAATCTTTTGAGTGAAGATTTATTAAAATCCAAACTATTTGAAAAAAAAGAAAGAGAAATTATGGAAGAAGTTAAACGACAAGTAATTCACTGAAAAAAATTTTTTTAATGAAAAATTCTTGTATTTTAGATACAACAAATATATTATTAATAATTAAAATTATGTTTTTGTTTGTATACATATGAAATTAAATAAAAATGTTACAGGAAGCCGAAGTTAGGAGAATGTTAGAGGAAAGTGCTTGTCAATTAGGAATTTCAGAGTCTGAATGGAGCGATGAAGAAGAAGCTTCTGAACCACTTTTAGATAAAGACAGTACAGGATATACAACTGATGATCCAGCATTAGAAAATATTTCTATTATGAATGACACGGGTCTAACAGATGCAGAAGGTAATTTGTATAATTTTGTTTTTTATGATTGTAGTAATATGAATGACCTTAAATTTATTAAATCTAACTATATCAAACATTTTCCTTATCAAATAAAAAAATTATTGTCAAATGCAAATAACCCTCTCTCAAAAATTATACAAAATTTGCATTTGAGCATAGTTTCTCTTTTTTTTTTTGTTCAAGTTAACTTTCAAAAATTTTAAATTCAGCTTATTAAGTTCAGTGAATTTATATTGAATAAAGGTGCTCTGAGTGATGTCAATTCTATGTTCGAGGGAATTGTTGACTTTAGTAGACATCATCGTAGTGGTTATAGAGGAGATGATGAAGATGATCACACTAGTATATCATCAAGAGCCTCTAGTAGGAATTTCGAGTCAGAAGGCTGTTTTTTCCAAGATAATGATGGTATTGCATATTACTCACAATATCCTCATAATGCTCACAACTGTAAAAGGTTTGCTATTTTAATTTAAATTTTTTTATCTATGTTACTTATTTATTTTAATTTATATTTTAAAACTATTGACAGGTATAATGGATTACCATTTAATTCTCTTGGGCATGAGCGACAAAGTATGGATTCTAATATTTTAACAGAACCAGAACTGTTGAACATAATGTCTGTGTCAGAATTATCAGATGGATATTCAGATAACTACAATAAACCCACAGGTGCTAATGATACTGATAGCGATGTGTAGATGACACTTATTGTAAAACTATTAATATTAATTATTTATTTAATGTTTTTATTTTATATAATATTTTTAAAAATATAAAAAAGATTTATACTTAAAAGGAAATAAAATAATAATACATCACAAAAAATTAAAATAAAATAATTTTATTGTTTAACAGTAATCTAATATACAATAGTAACTTTCAATGAACAATGATAAAGAAAATTACATATAACTTTATTTGACATTGATTTGATTCAATAATTACATTAAAAATAAAAGTATAATTAAGTCTTAGTATACGGTCTCTTATATATCATTCAAAATATAAAAAAACTTATAGATAACATATTCAATAACTTATTATAAATGTGGAGATTGATTGACAGCTTACTGTACTATGCTAGACACAAATGCTTCAATGGAAATAGTTAATTAAAATTAACAACTTGCCAATTATTAGTGTTACCATTAATGCTCAGTTTTGAAATAGTAATATTGTTGTAAACTATTCTTATTATTTTTAATTATTATTTTCTAAAAGGATTCCATATTTTTTTTCTTAATAATGAATTCCTCGGACTGACATCATTTACTGAGTTTGATTTATTATTTATTAAGTTCTTAGAATTTAATAAATTTTGTTTGTTCGTATACTGAAAATTTTTAATTTGATAGTTTTTATTTTTGAAGTAAATTGTTGATGATAATGTATATCAATGGTTAAGAGTACAAATATATTATAAGTAATTATAAAATTGTTCATAATTTTTGAAATTTTATATTGGTATCATGATATTAATGTTATAAGCATGCACATAAAACATACTAACATTATTTGGACTTGCCTGAGAATATTTTAGGAGTATAGAAAAATTTATTTAACTTATAACTTGTGTGGCTGGAGTAGATGAGAGTAGGCACACTATCACCCTATTACCCAAAGTTTACACTTATGCAGGAATATTGTTTAAGTATTGGAGCATTAATTGTTCCTAGGTTTGAATGGAAATTGAAGTAAACACAAACCTAAGGTTAATATTAATTTTATAAAACTATACTCCCTAACTGAATTTTATTAATATATTTCTTACTCCTAATGATGATAATTCATTAAAAAACTATGATAAATATATTTTTACCCTACACCATTAATATATAAATAACATTTAATGTAATGTAGTTAATTTAAAAGCTATAAACTTTGTTTATTAAATTATTTAAAACAAAAATACACAAAATACATATCAAATGACTAAAAAATGTTTTGTTATAGATTTTATAATTTTATTGGAAATAGAATACATATTAACTTACTTTATTGGAATCGCGATTGATTGGCGTTACTACTTTTAGTACCAATGAATCTTGAAAGTGCTTAATGAGTTTAGCAACATGATCTGATTTAGCCCATTTAACATCTTCATCGCCAATTCCAACTATGAGGTCTCCTTCTTTCATACCAGCATACTAAAAATTATAAAAATTATATAAAATTTAATGATACTTAAAAAAAACATGTTACTTTTAAATTTTATTGTATATTTTTTAACTTTAATTTTTAAAAAGNGTCTATTTTAGTGTTATAATTTTGTTTAATAAAAGTCTACCGCCATTTAAATAATTGTGTGTTGTAAGATATAACCCACAGGATTTTTTCATGCAAACCCATTTGCATTCTCAGAAAAAAATAAAGTTGACAAATATTAGTTAGAACAAATTTTAGCGTCGCCTACGTTAGCCGAAGATCCAGTGACCGACTTGAGCTCCTTTGAGACTATTTAAAGTTTTATTTTTGTATATTCGTAATTGTTGTAAAAAAAAAAAAATTGAAAAAACTGTGTGGAAGCTAAACTGAATTTATGCCAACATTTTACGATTAATAAATTGAGAAAAATATTTATCTAAAAGAAATTATAAATAAATTCTCAGTTTTACTTTTATTTTTTGATCCATAATAAATGAAATGTAGTACCCGTAGGAACTGAGAGTTTTGCATATTAGCAAGCAAGCCATTAATGATTTTTAACCAACAAGGGAGATAGACATATGCTTACGTAAATTTTTTTTAATTTGCATAGATTGTGTAATGGAGATACTAGATGGTATTCGTAAATTAATATTTGAACTATTTCTTAAAAAATTAATAAATCGCACTCGACTGTACGGTATATTATAATCCGTCACAATAAAACTAGTTCTTTTAAAGATTGAAAACGTTCTAAACGTCCTCAAAAGTTAAAATCATATCAAAAGAGGGCCATTGTAAAAATTAAGTAGTTGAATTCTAGGTCCCAGAGCGAGCTTTCAATACTTTACATAAACATTAACATAATTAACTATATATATAAACGACGAGTCGGCTGTTTTACTTGACAGTCAATAAAATCAAAAGACAATTAAATTTTTTCTAATTACATGATCCTATTACGTGTATCAATCAAACAATTGCATATAGTAGGACACATCTGACACACCGCTTCGTGAAGTTACAGTCCTCAGAATGCTTCATAACAACAAATCCTTCTCGGCAAACGTTAATAATCATGAGTGTCTCTATTATTTCTAAGGTGACCGTACATACTAACTGACCGGAAACAAAAGAAACACCACCGGTTTATGAACGGTTAGAATACCACCCCCAAATATGAAGTGAGTATTCAATAAAACATACGTTTAGTTTTTCGCCTATATAGGCCGACACAAAACCAACACAATTACGTCAGTTTATGGGCAACGAGTCATCGGACTCAACGGTACGATTTGACCACCGTACACAAACATCATGACTAAGATGCCGATATTGCCGTATACGACTACTATGAATGTCGTAGGTCAAGAGGCGATAGGGAGTGGGTGATAAGTTATGTGTATAGCTTGATCGGGCTACGCACCAAACTTTTAAACACCCATTCTAAGAACAATTGTGACGAAACTAAAAATCATTGCACCTAAACTGGCTTTTATGTCTGAAACTGACTATAAAGTAAAGTTATGCCACCGACCATTCGTAATGTTATTAAAAACGAAAGATATAAAGGTTATGTAGCTAGGAAAAAACCTTTTATGAGTCAAATAAATAAAAATGAATTTTTAGATTTTGTGAAGGCACTCATTAATAAGGGAAATCTGTATTATTTAGCGAAAATAGTAAGTTTAATATTTTTGATTCAGATGGTCGAGTTATGGTGTGGAGAAAACGTAATAAGCAGATGGATTGCATAAATTTGTGCCAAACGGTAAAACATGGGGTGGAAATGTATGAGCGCTGTTGATGTTGGTAATTTGGTATTTGTCGATGTTATTATAGGTTTACAATGCTATTCCAATGAGGCTTATGCGATAAAAGAATTCCAATGAGGCTGATAAAGGTAAGTTCTACAAGACTGTAGTGAGGTCAGCTACGATGTATGGTTCAGAGTGTTGGGCGGTTGATAAGAAAGTAGAGCAGAGAATGAGTGTAGCAGAGATAAGAATGCTTAGATGGATGAGTGGAGTGACTAGAAAATATAGAATAAGAAACGAGCATATAAGAGGGAGTATAGGTGTGGCGTCAATCGTGGATAAGATGAGAGAAAATAGACTTAGATATTTTGGTTGTTATGAGAAGAGAAGAATTGGGAGCCGTAAGAACAGTTATAGAAATGAATATTGAAGGAAGAAGAGGTAGAGAAAGACCAAAAAAGAGATGGAGGGATGCTATTGAATGCGATATAAGGACAGCTGATGTGGGAATATCGTGTCAAGTGGAAGTTTAGGATAAGGGTGGCCGACCCCAAAAAGTTGGGATTAAGGCGAAGAATATAGAAGAATTAAGAAGAAGATAATAATTAAGAAGAATATAATAATTAAGAAGAAGATATAATTTTTTTGTAAAAGGGAGGTTAAATAAGGTAATTTTAAAAATCAAAATTTTTGGGGATTTCCTTCATTTCAGGAAAGGAGGGAAGTTTTTCAATTTTTAAGGTCAATATCTTCAACTTTATATGATTTATGATCTATTTACGTATCATTGAAATAATTGGTCCAGTGAGGCTCTGAAAATGAGGCAACAATCATAAGAAAAATTAATATTTTCTCAACTTCGTATGGAACCATAAATATATAGAAAAATTAGAAAAGCCATTAAAACTATGTATTTAATATAATAAATAAGAGACAATGACTTAGATGGTTTGGTCATGTTATGAGGAGAGAAGAATCGGAAGCTTTAAGAACAGTTATAGAAATGAATGTTGAAGGAAGAAGAGGTAGAGGAAGACCAAAAAAGAGATGGAGGGATGCTATTGAATGCGATATGAGGACAGCTGATGTGAGCGTAGATGATGTGGGAGATTGTGTCAAGTGGATGTTTAGGATAAGGGTGGCCGACCACAAGTAGTTAGGATTAAGGCTAGGAAGAAGTCGATGTTATTATGGGTCGATATATATATTTAATTTGAAATATAACTTACATGCAAGTGCCGAAAAACTAAATATTGGCAATTCGTTCATTTTTCAACAAGATTACGACCCAAAACATACCGTGAAAAAAGTTCAAGAATGATTTTTATACCGAGCCAAAGCAACTTAACATACACCCTCATACACAAGCTACGAATCCTATTGAGCATTTATGGATAAAATAGGTAGACGTTCAAAAACTTATCAAACTAGAAACAAAGAGCAGTCTAAAAATGCAATATTTTAAGTATAAAATATATTGACTCTACTGTTACATGAAAATTAGTAGAATTTATGGAAAAACGAATGCACGAAATGCTAAAGAAGGGCCAACTGAGCATCAATAACAATAATTATAATAATATATTAAATTTAAAGTATTTATGTTATCTTGTACAGAAAATTTTTTGTTGTTATTTTTCTAACAATGTTTAAATAAATGCACGTATAAAATAAAATATTATTTTTTATAAATAAATATATATTTATGTGTTCTAAATAAATGTTAAATGTTAAAAATAAGAAGTTTTTCGACTTTTGAACTATCATGATATGTTATTGAAAAAATCTGGCCAGTGAATGGATTCTTTTTTTATTCCCTGTAAGTTTTGTTACAACGTACCTGTGCTATTGACCCCGGTTCTACATCTTTAATTGTGACTGGAGCATCACCACGTACGCTAAATCCAAAGCTACCGCCATTAGTATGTCCTCCTCCATTATTATGGGAAGTGCTACGATATCCAGTCTTTTTAAGTTTAAGAATTTTAGGTGCCGTCCAATGATGTTTTGCAGAAAATACTGCAACGGGTCCTAGGTTGGAAAATAGATCTTCAGCTGGTAGACTACCAAAATCCGGAGGTGTCAGTGACAATTGAAATTTACTGCAAGCTAAGTATTTAAATACAAAATATATAAATACATAAATTTAAGTTTTATACAATGTATACTTAATTATGTAACTTTAATAAACTGTTGTAGATTGTGTAAAAAAATATGTTAAATATTGAACAAAATTGTTATCACGTCACAACGCCAATATTACATATTGATTTGATAACAATTAAGACTATTACAATAAATGAAAGAATGGGAAAATTGCAGCTCTTCTTAGCTACATAATTGATGTCATGATAATGACTAGAACTTGGAAATTTAAATTTATTTTAGCCATCCCAATTACATCAATGATGAAGAGATTTTCGTGTTTGTTTTTCTTAACGCTGAACAATGTATATTAATTATGAATTTGGTTATGGGTGATGTGGAGGATCACTTCTTCCACCAGAACAAAAAAACTTACTGTGGTAATTTATATATCCAATAAATTTTCGTGAAGCTGATGTCTGGAGGGATTCAAATAAATGTTATAAATACATAAAGTTCCAAACCTTATGAATGACATAAAATAGTGGAAATTTGTTTTACATATATGTCATTTTAAAGCTTTATCATTTGCATTAACTATATACAATACAAATAATTAGAAAACATTGTTTCCTAAGTAAAATAATAATCAGTATTCGACTAAACCGCTGGGAAGCCAAGATAATTCCCGTTTGTCGCTACTCATGTTATAATTTAAACAATTTTTTTACACTTAGTACATATTATGTATTAAAGTTGGCAAAGTAATGCTTAGGGGCCTACAGTGCTTTTTAGCTAGTAAACTGGACAATATAAATTTCATGTTTATACATGTTTATAAAAGAATATTAATATGAAACTATTATTATCATGCAATATTTTTGTTAATCATTGAGAATTTTTCAAAAAAATTAACTGTACAAAGTTCTAAACATTTCGAGTCCCTCAAGATGTTTATTACAACAATATCGAAATTTAGAAACCAGTATAGATCACTTGGTTTAATTTTGGGGGGATAAGGATGTCATATCATACATGACAAAAATAATATGATGATATTAATTTAATTCTATGTTATAATGTATACCCTATTTGAGAATATAATAAAACGATAATTAATGTTAAGTAATTTAATAATTTAAGATGTGTTCAATAATATCACTATATTTGAGAATAATTAGTATTTTAATTATGAAGATATCAGTATCACTTATCAACTTAGTACTTACGTTCGATAACTGGAGTTTCAATAGTATCGCAATAAAAATCGTCGTCTTCCGACTCGAGACTTCCCTCGTCATTTAACACATCCATCGTTATAGCCATGGCTGATTTAAGTACATCAGCTAATCCGTTCTTTGTACGCAGTTCTCTGCACAGTCTTTGAATCCTTAAGGCTTCTTCGTGAAACAAAACCGATAACTTTAGAAGGGCTTTACCTGTAACGAGTTTCAAAATTAATTTATCCTCTATTGAGATAAGTTAAACAGATAATTTTACTTGTGCCATCTACTCTACTGTATTGAGAAGTAGGATAACTTTACATAAGTTAAATATATATTTTTTAATTATACATTTGTAAAAGATAATGGTGAATTATTAAGTGCCTATACTTCATTATACACATATACAATGGTGAGCATTAACTAGATAATTATTTTTCTAATAAACTTTTTAACTTAACTATTTTAATTTTCCGTTGAAATAACTTAGCTTTTTTCAGTTAATTAATTAAAATAACAGTTAAGCTAAATTCAATATTTCATTAAAGGAAAGTATGTCTTTATACGTGGTTTCTTTTTCTTCTTCCTCGCCTTAATCCTAACTACTTGTGGTCGGCCACCCTTATCCTAAACATCCACTTGACACGATCTCCCACATCATCTACGCTCACATCAGCTATCCTCATATCGCATTCAATAGCATCCCTCCATCTCTTTTTTGGTCTTCCTCAACCTCTTCTTCCTTCAACATTCATTTCTATAACTGTTCTTACAGCTTCCGATTCTTCTCTCCTCATAACATGACCAAACCATCTAAGTCATTGTCTCTCATCTTATGCACGATTGACGCTACACCTATACTCCCTCTTATATGCTCATTCTTTATTCTATCTTTTCTAATCACAAATATTATATCTATATAACTATAATTATAATTTCCAGGATTTTTTCAAAAATATATATGATTTTTAACTGTTTTTTTTTAATAACTAGTTTTAAAGATAAAACAATGCAACCAACACAAAGATGTACAAAATGAATAAAAAAAATTGTTCTTATCATTAATATTTTTTCCTAAGATATGATAAGTTGTATGACAGGCTAGGAACAAAGGAAGGCGAAAATGAAGTCTATAGACTTGCAAAAGTAAGAGAAAAAAGGTCTAAAGATTATCATTATATAAAGTGTATTATATGTGTGTTAATAATAGGGAGCTATCGTGTGATGATGATGTTAAAAAAAGGTGGATATAGTATTTTGAAAAATTACTGAATGAAGAGTATCCAAAAGAAATATTAGAGGATATCTCGTGGAATGAGGGACTGGTAGATTTTATTAGTGAGAAAGAGTTATGAGAGGCTGTGGCATCAATGAAAAAAAGTAAAACAGTAGGACCAGATGAAGTGCCAGTAAAAGTATGGAAAATATTAGATGGTGTTGGCATAAGGTGGTTGAAGGATCTTTCAAATAAAATCTTATTAGAAGAGAAAATTAATGGAGAAATAGTATTGTCGTGCCGATATTTAAAGATAAAGGAGACATACAATAGTGCGGAAATTATAGAAACATAAAGCTTATGAGTCATAGTATAAAAATTTGGGAAAAGGTAATAGATAAGAGAATAAGAAATGAGACATCGGTATCTAAAAACCAGTTTGGATTTATACCTGATAAGTCAACATTGGAGCCAGTATTTTGTGTGAAGGAACTAATAGAAAAGTTTAGGGAAAAGAAGAAAAAGCTGTGTATGGTATTTATAGATTTGGAGAAAGCCTATGATAGAGTACCGAGAGAGGTTTTAAAGTGGGCATTAATAAGAAAAGGAGTGCCGAAAAGTTACATTAATATAATAGAAAAAATGTATGATTGTAAGTACTTAGGATTAGTTGTGTAAAAGAGCGGCGGTACTGATGAATATGTAAGACACAGTGTTATGTGCGGGTGGTTAAAGTGGAGAGAAGCGTCTGGTATCTTATGTGATAAAAGATTTCCAATGAGGCTGAAAGGTAAATTCAGTATTCAATATTTAAGGAAGAAGAGGTAGAGGAAGACTAAAAAAGAGATGGAAGGATGTTATTGAATGTGATATGAGGACGGCTGATGTAAACGTAGATGATATGGAAGATCGTGTCAAGTTTAGGATAAGTGTGGCCGATCCCAAGTAGTTTGGATTAAGGTGAGGAAAAAGAAGAACATTCAACTTTAAATGTTAAAATCGATTCTTAGCTCTCCCGTATATCACCGACCAATAAAAAATGATTTTAGCCAAAACATTAATTATAATTGAAATAAACTTTATTTAAACTAGTTAAGTTAAAAATAAATTTTAACTTATCTTTTAACTTTGATAGTTAAACTTATAATTTGATAATTTTTAACTGTTAATAACTTATCTGGAGTTAATTATTTTCATTAACTTGTCCATTTTTGCACATATATATTATTTCAAAAATAAAAAATAGGCAATCATTAAATTGTGGTTGCACGTAAAAAAGGTTTAAGTTATTTCCAAATAATTATAGGCATTTCATTATTTTGTTGGATCTATTTAGACTATTTAGTTCTTTATATAGCCTAAAATTGCATAGTGTATATTCATTATATATATATGACTTATTCCATTATATTATAATTAGATAAATCATGAAAAATATTTATTATTACGTGCAAAATGATATATATTTTATTTATTAAGTTATCTCAATAAAGCTCTAAGATTAAATTACATTGTTAAAATATATAAATTGGTTGTTTTTAATTACAGAAAATGTTTTTTTTGTTTTCTTGAAAAATTGATAATTCTGATTTTGACCTTTTTTACGCGCAATCGAGAAATATGAAAATATGTACACGTACCAAGTTGTTTACGGTTTTCATCGGTAATGGTTGGAGGCGAAGATGAACTAGATTTACTGTCTAAGTTATGAGATCTGCGTCGGTTGCTACTACTATGCTTAGTACTATTAAGAGGTACTTCCCATACACCAATGCCAGTGTAATGATATGACAGAGCTGCATAATGCTCTTTTTTTACTTGAAACAATGATACCCATGTGTCTGGTATATAGCCGCCAATTCCTTCTAAAGGCATTAATGAATAGATATTGGCATACATTTCAGATACCTATGGTCGAAAAATAACAGTAAAATTAAAAGATAATATCATTTGTATAAGATTTTGTTTACACTGTTATTTACACTATAATTAAAATCAATCAACTTAATATTTCACTCCTTCTCAAAAAATTTTCTTACTCCTCATTAATAAAATAATTAATATTTTATTTTAATTCAGCAAAACAAATCAAAATATAACAAAAAACGCTCTTTTCTCAGAAGCAATTGTTCACCGTAGTACTCCAAGTATTGATGTACTTATTTTTTATAATCAATTTTTAATTTCAGGTACAATATGCGAATGTTCTCCAGAAGATAATCATCAATTTTCTAGATCGAGTTATAGAGTAATTCACTAATGGTTAATTAAAATTTTTAAATTATATTTAGTCCGAGTGTAATGATGTGCAAATTCCTAAAAATTGATACATTTTTATGAATTGTTGAGATTGTAATATGTGAATAAATATTTATTATAGCAATTAAATATAGTATGACATTAATATTTAATAATTTAATAATTAATTTTTACTGAGAAATAATAAAAAATGATAAAGTAGTTTATTTTGTAACTTCTATGACAAACACGTATAAAAATTAAAGGGCTATATGTAATACTTTACAATGTTTTTTTATTAATTTTAATGATCATTTTCACCAAGAAAACAAAACAAAGTCCGAATTTCTTTTTACCATAATAAACCATATTACATTAGCTTTAATTTATAATATATATAAGAGTGTCAGTATTTTTGGAACACTTACAAAAATTAAATTGAAAAAGTTAATTAAAAAATTATCATTTTATATCCCCCCTTGTAGGCAGGTGAAAGGTCAAATTTATAAAATAATATACAAAATAATAGGAAATATTTCATAAATGTATAAAAAAAAAATTATTTTGGTAATTTTTAAAAAATTATAGTAGTTTTAAGTTAAAAAAATTGAAAAAATATCGAAAATTAGCGATTTTTAAAATTGTAATTCTTTTAGAAATTTTCCCCATTTACAGGGAATGAGTAAAATTTTTTCAATTTTTGAGTCTCCGACTAGATACGATTTGTGATCTTTTGACATATCGTTGAAAGAAATCGGTTCGGTGAGGGCTGAGAAAAAGTGGTAACGGACAAAAAAAAAACATCATAGTAAAACCAATACCTTCTTAGCTTCGCATCGAAGTTAAAATAACTTGTCTTATATCATGGAAATTGCCATTTTTGTAGTAAACAAACTTTCTCGTTAAAATTGACTGAACTAAATATTTTGGCACTATACGGAGAAAATACTTTGCCAAACTAATTATGGAAAATTTAAAAAATAAATATTGTTACTCATCATCATCTATTAGACATTTGACACATATTTAAAGGATGATTGCTGAACTATTTTTATTTTTATTTTTCTAAGTTAATATTAGTAAATGATGTACGGGTTGATTTATTAATTATAACCCACTCAATTAGTCATACAATAAAAATAGTTTTAATTTTTTAGCTTCGATGAGAAGCTGAGAAGGTATTAATTTTACCATGAAGTGTTTATTTATTTTTTTGTCTCACTACTTTTTCTCAGCTCTCACTGGACCAATTTTTCTTAACGAGTTGTCAAAAAATTACAAATCGTTACTAGTTAAAGAAATTAACCTCAATAATTGAAAATTTTTGCCCTCGTTTCCCGTATATAGTGAAAATCCCCCAAAAAATTACGATTTTAGAATCGGGGGAGATTAAAATTACAACATCTGCACAAAAATTTAATTTTTTCAACTTAAGTTTTGAATATGTTCCGAAAAAACTTCGAGCTTCAAACATGTTAAAAAAAAAGCTTATGTTGGTACTATAAGTTCAAAAAAAAAAAAAATTTGTCCCAACGTCTTATCTTCAATGTGCAAATATTTGCCATAGTTAAAAAAACATGCTATTTTTGTGTTGAAATTCTTGGTATTGTATTTTAATTTATTTTAAAATATCTTATAAGGGGGTACACTGATTTTCATAAATATAATATAAATCTAATTGACATAGAATATAATGTTTCAACTTTTTTTTCTTTAAAATGAAAAAAATTAATTTTAACAAATGAATCAGTTTAAAATGCCAATTTTATTGAAAAACAAATGCGACGAACGTTTGCCGATTGCTCGTGGCAATAATTTTTTTGTAATTTTTTCGTAATTCTTCTTGAGTTAAAATTTTGCTTTTCAATAATCTATCAACTTCCTAAAATTAAACACTATCTATAGATTTGCATCGAAGCGTTACTTATGATAGTGATTTTAATCACTGTCAGATATCTATACTAGTCTCAACTATGCCACACTCACACTGTGCCGCGACCCCCCCACTGTACTACCTTTTTTTTGTTATTTTTGAAGTTCATTTTTTGGTCCTTGTAAGAGGATCAACTTTGGTTTTTCAAATAGGAAAACATATTAAAATAAAATATTCCAGGTTTTTCTTTTCTTAGTAAATGGTCTTTAAATTTTTAATATAACTTCATCCTTTAATAATAAATAAATCTTTAAAATTTCGAATTTTCGAGATTAATTATATGTATAAAAAATTTATATCAAATGAAAGGGAAATATCGAAGGTTTCAATATAAAAAATAATTATTTTTAATTATTCATTTTTCAAAAATTTATGGCAATTTTTAGATGAAAAAAAAAATGAAAAAAATGTCAAAATGTACGGATTCTAAAAATTGTAATTTTATGGGGGCTTTTCACTATTTACGGGGAACAAGGGCAAAATTTTCAATTTTTGAGGGTAATGTCTTCAACTAAATACGATTTGTGATCTTTTAACGTATCGTTGAGTAAAATCGGTCCAGAGAGTGCCGAGAAAAAGTAGTGACAGACACAAAAAAATAAACACATCATGGTAAAATGAATATCTTCTTAGATTCGTATCGAAGCTAATATACATAATATAACATAATAACGAGGTATTATACTAACCAGTAGCTAATTGTTTTTTTTTTTACGTAGCTATTCACAGATAAACAGCAGTTCTTGTCTATTATAACTATCGACAGATACGCTTTCTGTTTTGCTGATTATTGTATTTATAAATGTTAAATGACAACATTGTGCCTTATACTATCATATTTTAAGTATATCTGTCGAAAATGTCATATTTGACTATAAATACTGCGTATCTGAGAATAGCAAAAACAACTAACCAGTCAGTTGAATCTCTCGTTTATTATATATGTATATTAATTCTAAAATTCGAAACTTTAAAATTTTTTTTCTTATAAACAGATCAAGTTATATTAAAAGCTCAAACACTATTTTCAATAAAAAACTCTTCATGCTTTTTATTAAATTCAAAATATATGATCCTATTAAAAAACCCCAAAGTTGATACTCCTATAAGGGATAAACTTAAAAAGTATTACACAGATAAAATTATTACATTTGAGAACTAAAAATAATTAAGAAAAATTTAAAAACTATTTTTATTCTGTGAACAATTGAGTGGCTGTGATAAAAAAATCACTGTATAATTAAAAAAAAAAAAAAAAATTAACCTTATTCACTCTTTCTTCCTTTAAAATAGTATATAATAAAAAATTTTAATGGAAACATATTTATCAACTAGTTTATAAATAAAATAATGATCTATCTAAGAAAATGATCGATCGTTAACAACTTTTGAACCAGTATTTTCAAAAAAGATATTAGCATTTTAATAACAGAACAGAGAAGTAGTACGATTAAGAAACATCAAAAAATAAACAAACGTGTGTTTCATTTCCAATATTTTTATTTTAAGCTTTAATAACTATCAAAACTGTTTCTCAACAAATGTCGGTCAGACTAATATTGTCATATGCCATACACATACATATATTTTGTATTTTTTTATAGGAAATATTCCAATGAAGTAGATAATTATTTACGGTTACTGATTTGTTGATTATGTTCTTTAGAAAATATTTCTAATGGCACATCACTAGTTTAATCTTTAATATTTATAAAAACGTTGTTAATTAATAAAAATTATAATATTTTAGTTTTTGGTGTTTTATTCATTACAGTAATTCACTCACTAGAGCAGCTTCTTGGCCGAGGTCCATAGACAGGTCATAATCGGTCTTGTTGTGCACTTGCAACTCAAGTTTTTCAAACAAGCATTCTTGTGCCTGAGCCTAAGGGCACGAGACAAAAATATTATTTGAGAAATGAATTTGAAGTTCAGAATAGGTTACTATTAAGTTACAGTGAATAGTAAATTTCACTTATAGATTGGTTGTCTATATGTGTACTGACCATCATGACCTTGACCAAAAGCGTCATCATATTGGACGACAAGTCCATGCTTGGAGCGTTGACAAATGTCTCTTGAATGTATGTGTAAGTACCAGCCGCTTTCAAGAAGCACGCTATCGCTTGATCCAATCCTTTTTCGGTCAACCGGTTTTGTTTAGCACCCATCTGAGTGTATATAGCTGCTACATTAAACAGTACGCATGCTTTTTCGAAAGCTACGGTTTTCTGACAGCTCGGTATTCCAGTCAAAGAATCGTACCTATGAAATGGTACAATAATTATGTTTTTTTTTTTGTAGCATTGTTTGAAATTATATAAAAACAATGATAGAGTCCTATATATTTAATTTATTCTTTGTAAATTATAGAAAAACGAATTCTTAAAAAAATAACACTGTATCATAAAAACTATACGTTGAACATATTTAAAAATTTTAAATACCATGATTAATATGTAACAGAGTTCAAATTAACAAATCCGTATTTATAAATAAATACGATAAATTAACTTTGTTGATGTACAAAGTTATAATAATAAAAATGACCTGAAGAAAAATTACCATTCAAAGTAAATTCCCATGCTTCTATCTGGAGGAAAAAATCGCCTCTCTACGTAGTAAAGTTGGTTGAAATATTGAATTAATAACGATATTCCAGAATTATCTCTTTTAGGAAATTGAATGTCCTATTTTAAAAATTAAATTATTTTTACTATAAAAATATAATATATTTAAAATATATTCAAAATATAAAATAATATTGACGATATATGGTTAGAATATATCAGCGTTTATACATATAGACCGAATGTGGTAAATGTAAATGAAATGGAGTAATTGTAAAATCATTTTTTCTTTTAGAATATTTATAAGATTCTATTAGAGTAGAAAGTTCTAGTCCTTATACGTGTTTTTGTTATATTAAATGTAAGTTCGAAATAAAAACTTGGGTTTTTATCTAAAAAATGTATTTACAATTACCTCACTTCACCCTACCTGTATTTTACCAGTAATCAATATTTTCTGCCACATGCATTTTATTAAGAAATAAATTTTCATTCCATTTAGTATTAACAAATATTTACCAGCAGTAATTATAAAATTCGACCACAAATGGTTTAACAATAAATTGCTCAGTACTTTATTGATAGGTTCAATTGCTCACTAGTTTTAAAAATTATCATTTGAAATTTCTAAACCAAAAGTTAAATTTACTTACAATTACAAGTAGGTATAAATATATAACGTGTGCTATATATTTTTCAATTTAAAATTTTGAATTACCACTTAATTAAGGCAAAAAAAAAATTACATATCCAAAATATTTTATTATTTTTTAAATTTGATAGATTCTAGTACCGGAATTTTCGATGTATCATCGAAATACAACTGCAGCTCTAATGTGATATTATAAAAAATTATCTTCTAAAATATATTTTATAAATTAATGTTATGGTTGAATACCTGACGGAGCTTAGTAAATTCTGAAATGGCTTCTTCGTATAATCTACTATCTTCACTGTAATGCTCAGAAATGAAGTTCTACGAAAAAAACAAACAAATGAAAATTAACTAGAAAGAGTTCATAAGTACATTTTGTTGTAGCTTTGAAATAAAATTCTTTAGGTAAAAGTAAATACTAATATAAATTAAAATTATTTGTATTGATATTTTTTAGTCCCAATTAAAAGCTTACTTCATGAAATAATTCATTTTATTTATTAATTATAAATCATTTTTAGCCTCGATAAAATTTTTAACGAATTATAAATTGAGATACATGTATCTACATAGCAATGTTAACAAGTCTGTTTCACAATTTAAACAAATTTTTTAATCTCACTTTTTATGAGAAATTATCATCAAGTGATATTATTCCATATTATAATTTACTCAGTAATTATATCACAATTATTTTGTTTATAGTACAATGTACTAACTTAGTTAAATTTCTCTTTATAAAACATTTCCATAAAAAATGTATGTTTAATTGAGATAACATTTTACAGTAATAATTAGTAATTACTGATTATGAAATCTATTTTTTTAGTTAATAATAACCAATAATTATAGTTATTATTAGCTAACGATAAATTATATTTAATACATAACTCTTATCAAACTATTTTCTTTTTATACTAAAGAATTTACATATACATTTTCATATCAGAAAGATAAATTATTATCAACGAGCATCAGGCAAACATTATCTTTTTAGACGAGATAATATGATATTTTAATGTTTTGTATGATCATTTAAAATTCTATCTTAATTATATATTAGTCAACATTATACTTCTTATTTTAAAAAAAATTTTACCTGTTAATATAAAATGATAAATTACTGTAATTCATTAAAATTATGTTAGCGACATGACATCAACAAATAGTCATTGCCATCAATTAGTAATTTATGTAATAATGAACAAAATTCATTAGTAAAAACTAGTTAGTTTGGGATTTATACATTTTAATTAGATACAACTTCTATAACCATGAAATGTGCTCTGAATTCATTCGATAAGATGATTTTTGCATTCGAATATTGTTAATTTTTAAATTGGTGAAAACTATACTAATATTTTATGATCTTAAACTATTTAACTTTGAAAATGTGTAATAGACGGATGTTTAAACAGATAAAAAAATATTAAGTAACACCTAGTAAATTCTTTCTTAATTTAATTTTAATTTCTAAGAAAATAAGTGTCCTATCAAAAACTGATTCTTCTGTTATACAATACCATAGATTTGCTTTATTCATATTTTAGCTTCGATGCGAAGCTGAGAAGGTATTGGTTTTACTATGATGTGTTTTTTTTTTTTGTGTCTGTTACCACTTTTTCTCAGCTCTCACCGAATGGATTTCTTTCAACGATACGTCAAAATATCACAAATCGTATCTAGTCGAAGACATTACCCTTAAAAATTGAAAAAAATTCCCTCGTTCCCCGTAAATGGGGGAAACCTCCAAAAAAATTACAAATTTAAAAATCGCTAATTTTCGAAATGTTTTCAATTTTTTTTACTAAAAACTGCCATAACTTTTTTAAAAATAACCAAATCAATATAATTTTTTTTATAGATGCTTGATGTCTTTACCTATCATTTGGTATATTTTTTTTATAAATTTAACCCTTTACCAGCTCACAGGGGGGGATTCATAATGACAACTTTTTCACAAAAAATTAACTTTTTCAACTTAACTTTTGAAAGTGTTCCGGAAAGTCTGACACTTATATATATATATATATATTAAATTAAAGCTAATGTAATGTACTTTAATTTGAAAAAAAAAAATTTGACCTCTGGACTTGTCTTCATGGTGAAAACGGCTACCGAATGCTATTTTTGTGTGAAAATTCTCGATTTTATAATTTACATTTTTTACTTTAATATGCTATAACTTTTTGAAAAGTGTATGTATCCACACAATTTTTTTATGAGAAATAATATTTTTTAATAAACCCTTTTTCATTCGACATACTTTATCTTAATCGAGATATTAATAAGGAACCAGCAGATAATGTAGCTTTTCGAATAAAACACTATTTTTTTTAAAATTAAACATTATCTAAAGATTTGCATCGAAGCGTTTTTTTTTTATAGTGATTTTAATCACTGTCAGATATCATTATACTTGATCCAACTATGGCACGTCACCACTGTGTCGCGACCCCCCTGTGATGGGTTTTTTTTTAAATAATGTGTCATGAAATTAATGACCTAAAAATATCGATATGATTATTAATAGTATTCTGTTCATTATAAATAAATGTGTATAAAAGCATTTGAAATAATTGGTAAATGTTAAAAAAAACATTCTTAACGCAAATTTAAAATTTTTCTAGGCATGGAGATTACTAAATATTTTTAAATATTTTCTCCAAAGTTAATGTGTAGGTTGCATAAATTGTGATTAAAAATGACATTGTAATTCTAGTTTTATACTGTATTAATGATTTTTCTTTACAGAATTTATGTAAAATTAAATTATTATCTAAACCAATAAATGATACTACATCAAAATGTTGGTAAAAAAATATAATTCATTTTAATATATATTTAGAAAGAATATATATTACTTCTAGATATTTAAAAAAACTGAGTAGTCCTTTTAAAGCATGTGCTTAAGTATTTAATGTTTATTATTTATATAGTTTCTAGTTGGAGAAAACTATATGTGACATAAAAAAGAACCTGTTTCACACTACGCTAAGTCAATGATTACATTTTACTAATATTAGTAAATTTACAAGCTTTATTAGAAGTATCCGGTATATAAATGTTCAAGTATGGTCTCTTAATTATTAAGTATCCAATTATGGAGATATTCTAAAAATACTTGACAATTATGATATGATTTTATTCTAATTATATTTAAAATTTAATTAATTTTATTAACCTAAATTTTTCATGGCAATATATCGAGGCATAACTTTATATAATAATAATTATATTAATAAAATAACGAAAATATATAAGTTATAGGAGAATAATAAAATCAAATTTTTGATGTCTCCCTTTGAATGTAATGTAAAATATACAAGTAAATTTTTTCTAAATGTATGCCAGATTAAAACATAATGGTTTTCTGAGTGATTTTTGAGATGTGCCTCCTATAGAAAATATGGCTACCTAAAAAAAATAATAAGCAAAAAAATGCAGAAAAACACTGTCACTAATTATGATTAAGCTAGTAAAATTATAGATTAAAAATATATATTAGGACCCCTTCCCCCATAATATAAGCCAGAATGTATGGGTTAATTTGTTCAATGGGTATATGACATGTACCTTCGTATGTACTCTTATAAATATCAGTATATAAAATTGTATTATTATTATTTTAATAAACTTACTTGAAAAGAAGATTTGAAATCGATATCTTTGGTTTCTTTCAAACTCAATGGAATCATTGGCATAATATGTTCAGCACTAAAAACAAAATTTTGGTGTAAATAAAGTTGTGTTAGATGATTCTTTAGAGTCACGAGATTATGGATGTATTTTGTATTACCTCTAATAACATAAATTAAATTTAAATTTAATATATTTAAGTACAAAATACGTAGATAATATTTTTTTTAATATATAACTTATATATTAATAAGTTTTTAGTTTATTTATAAAATTACTTTAAAGAATACATTAAGAGAATATTACAAATAGTTCTGCTCTTGTTGCTGTTAAACTCTTGTTATTTTGGAAAAAGGCAAGAATACCTTCAAAATATCACTGTAATATAGTTCGAAAATTAAATAAATTATATGATGTTTGCCGTAGTTTAGAAAAAAATAAATCGAGAAAATCCGCAACACAATAGACCAATGAAAAATTGTTAAAAAACCATTTAAATGATTTTTTTGACATTGCTCGTGAGAATGCTTTGAATATGATTAAAATTGAAGAGGATAAACAATTTTTAATTTTACAAAGGCCAAAAGGGCGTGTTGGTTGTATGGGAGGCGTAGACAAAAAACTGAGTGAAATAGAATAGCGGAGGCTAAACGAGACTTAAGAAGAGAAATGTTGAATCCAACATTTGTACTATGAAACATCTACTATGAATTCTGGTAAATAAATTAATTCCTGAAAAATTAAAAAAATAAATGCCAATTATTTGTAATCTCAGACTCATCTAATAGAATTGATTTGGAAAATAGTATTTCAAGCTAATATGAGGAAAATATATTAAGTTTTTAAAATGAAGACATCGTAGTGTCTCTGAGTATTAAAAGAGGCCGAAAATAAATCATGTCTAGTTGTTTAGCATCAAACTTAGATAAATGGAAGATTAGTGACAGGGTTGCAGTACATTTAATAATAGCATTTTCCGATATATTTAATATAAATGTAAAAGATTACGTAATTAATCGTTCGTCAATAAAAAGAAGACGTGAAATTTTTCGTGAACAATTATCATTAGAAATTGAAAAATCCTTCCATGAGTTTAAGATTTAAAGTTTGCAGTCGCCCAATGGGATTCAAAAATTCTACAAAATTACCTTAGTCATAGAAAAGATATTCTAACAAAAGATGTTCAACAATAATATTATATTTTACTAATGTTTGCAGTTAAAAATAAACCTTTTTTCAGTTAATTTAAATAACCTTATTTAAATTTAAAAAAATATAAAGTTTGAAATAAACTTTATGAATTATTTATAGTGAAATAATTTTTGGTTTTTTACAAATTAAAAAATTAAGTAATTTTTTTTACTTTAAACTCTTAAATTTATTAATTTAAAAATTATTATAGAATTATAGAAAAATCATAAATAACATTTTTTTTAGTTGTGTACTTTTAAATATATTTTATGTTTTTCAAAATAATTTTTTATGAGATAGTTAAAATCCTATTAACTTTGATGCGAAATTCAGTAGATATTGATTTTATCATGATGTATTTTTTTAATTTTTTTATTTTATTGTGATAATAAATAACAAATTCTAGAATAATTATTTTTTTGAAAACCTAATTTTTAGATAATACGAACCATGCTAATTAAAAATAATTTTTAATTATACAATTAAAATATATATGTATAATAGTAATTTGTTAATGATATAGAACTATTTTAATATGAATGTGATTGGCCATTGTTTTTTAAAAGTTAAGGTAAGCTATAATTTATTTAATGACTCGTAAAAATACAGTTAATAAGTTTTTCTATATGATCTTAAACTTAAGGATCTTAAGGGAAATGTTAAAAATGTATCAGTAAAAGTATATCATAAATAATCATAGCTATGTTAATGTTATTCATCATTACAATTTAAAATATTTTTAATTTCATGCTTGAAGAGCAATTAATTTGGCGGCTATTCTCTTCAATTTAAAAATTTAATTTTGCATATTATTAGCTTTATTAGCTAAACTTCTAAGTAGTATAGTACAGAAAATCGTGATTATTACAACTAATGTTACATTTTTATTGCGAAATTTGAACTAATTTTGAAATATGTAAATTAACAAACCTATGTATTTCAAAATCAACATAATGACACATTTTAACTTGTTCGTAAATAAATATTTAACTTTGAGAAATTGGCATAATAATTATTTTCAACCGAAACTTTGAAATGATAGCACAACACTATCAAATTAAATTTAAGTTATGGTTCATCGCATTATCTGATTTTGTGTGTTCAGTTTCAGTTTCAAACATTGCTTGTTTGTATAAAACAACGATCGCCGACATTTGAAGAATTTTATCACCATCTTATTAGTGGTATTGAATAATAATGTAATAAAATGAAATTAATGTAAAAATAAAATCTAAATTCTATCTATAATCAATTCCAAATTAAAAATTAGATTTAATTTTTTTGATTTTTTCGTTTATAGTTTCAAAGCAGTTAAAATTATTTAATTTTTGTGACATAATACTAATCAAAATAATTTTTTAAACTATAAAAAAATTATAATCATAATTTTACCTAACGTGTGATATGTAAAATAACATTTTATTTACTGTTATAGTACATATTTATTATAAACTATAACGGTATAACTACAGAATGCGCCTATCATTTTAAAAGCAATAATTTAGAAACAGTTTAGTAAGATATTTAGATACCAAGTCGTTTTACATGTAAGATACTGTCCATGCAGAATTGAGAAGTAGCTATTAAAATTATGATAGCTATCCCGAGGTAACTATTATTTCCTACTAAATAACAGATTCCGTTCATTAAACTTTTTATTTACTGCATTTAAATCTTTTAAAAGCAAATAAGATAATTTAACAATTAGTGTTAAATATTTATTTTATATCATTAAAAAAATCAATAACTTATTAATGCTATAATATCTTTAATTTAGTATCATTAGCCATTATTGATTAAAAGTTTCTCATTACTTAATTAGTTCAAAAATTGAGTACTCATACTACATAACTGTTAAACACATTCGTATTAATTACGAGTATCGTACAAATTATTTTTTTTATTTGAAGAAATTACTCATTTATATTCCCTGAGTTCGTTGCACCAACTAAGATAATTTCTCCAGAAAAGTAAATGTCTATTCTTATTGATGGTCAAACGTTAAATGTGAAGTTCAATAACCGGCGCGCCAAGACAAACGAAAATAAAAATTAGTTCCGCGGTATGATTTTTCAAGGAAACCATAAATTATTAAAACTATAACATAGTGTAAAGTATTAAATTTTAATATGGTACTATTTTAAATAATTCGTTTCCAAATATTATGACCAGCAAATGACTATCATAAAACAAAAAAATTATGTTTAATGAAAATTAAAATTTAATTCGCTAAATTTATTGAATTTTTGTTATAAAATATAGTACATTTTATGGCAAAGTACATTGAAAAAAAATTACATTTTAAGATTTACAATCTTCAAAATTTGCCGAAATTATTAAAAAAAAAAATTATAAATTTTAATTTATTACAAGGAAAAGAGAAGTAGGTTTAGGTTTTACTGTATATTTATATAGACCTAGATTAAAAAATATTTAAATTTTTTAAAAATACGAGATTAATGAAAATATTTTTAACTTTATATTTGTTTATTATAAACAGTAGCGTATTTTTAATTTTTCACTATCCAAAAAAATTTTCCACTGCATTGATATCCCCCACTGATATCAAGTTCTGGTTATATATTTTATAAATAAAAGATTTATAAAAACAGCAATAATTTTAAATATATAATAAATGTCTCAATATGTATTATATATATTTTGAATGACTACAGAGAATAATGAGTTTCACCATTTTTTTACAACAAATTAATTAAACAGTTATTTATTTGTACAAATAATGATATAACAAACTTATTTCAAAAGAAAAACCACATGTTAATAAAAACTATCTTATCTATTTTTTATAGTTTTAATATGGAATATATAGCTTTAATATAAACATTTATACTAATAAAATTTCTTTATTATAAAATGTTTTCATTAGACATAGCCAACATTGGAAACATTTAATTATACCAAAAGTAAACGATGAATTTACTTTTAATTTCTTAATTTTAAAAAATATTTCACGTTAATTAGTGTTTTTTGTCTAATTAAACAAAAAATTATAAACTTTTTATTTATTAAAATTAATTTTTATTTCATTTTTACTTTTTTAGAGTTAACCAACTTATTCAACCAATTCCAAAAATGTATAAATATTATTATTATTCATAATTAACAACTAGTACACTCAAAACCCAACAAAGTAAGAATACTACAGCTACTTGGGTTTTAACTTTTAAAAAATTAAATGAAAAGTTCTTATCAAAAAAATTTGTCTATACTTGTAAAGGTACTTCTAAAAAAGTTAATAACAAAATTAAATTATATGATTCACAACTAAAATCCAAGAATTCTGAATATTGCCATGTCACTTTTCTAAGCAATAGGGTCATTTACAGGGACATTGACTTTGAAGTTGTTGTGGCATAAAATTAGAACCGGGCGTAGTGAGTTTAAAGAAAAATAAATTTCTTTAATATTATCACTTAAAATTTATTATTGATCCAAATACTTTTAAATGATATAGTAATACGTAATTGACATTTTTAAAAATTTCAAATCGGCCGTTTACAAAAATTAAAAAATTAAGGATGAAATTACTAGAGAAATATAAAGAGAAGATGTCAATAGACTTTCAAAAGTAAGATAAAAAAAGGTCTAAGGATTATCACAATGTACGGTGTAAAAAAGGGTGCTATCGAGTCATCATAAAAAAAAGTGAAAAGAGTATTTTGAAAAATTACTGAATAAGGAGTATCCAAAAGAGATATTTTTGAATATCTCGTGGAACGAGTGACTGATAGATTTAACTATTAGATTTTAGTGAGAAAGAGGATGGAAGGGTGTGGAATCAACGCAAAAGAATAAAGCAGTAGGATAAGATGAAGTTCCAGAAGCCCATATTACTAATAATCAAAATAATTTCCATAAATTATTATGCGGTGTTGGTATAAGTGGGCTGAAGGACTTATTAGAAAAGAAAATGTCAAAAGAATGGAGGAATAGAATTGATGTGCCAATATTTAAAAATAAATAAGACATACAGGAGTGTGAAAATTATAGAGGCATAAATAAAGCTTATGAGTCATAGTATGAAGATTCGGTAAAAATAAATAGAAAAGAGAATAAGAAATGAGACTTTGGTATTTCAAAACCAGTTTGGATTTATGCCTGGTAAGTCAACATTGGAGTCATTATTTTATGTGAGACAACTGATTGAAAGGTATAGGGAAAAGAAGAAAAAGCTGTGTATAGTATTTATAGATTTGGAGAAAGCATATGATAGAGTCCCGAGAGAGATTCTAAAGTGGGCATTAATGAGAAAAGGAGTCCAGAAAAGGTATATTAATTTAATAGTAATTTTAAATTTTTAGGTATAATAATTTTTTATTTACTTATTTTCTATAGTGATGGATGAAATTACTAGAGAAATACAAGGAGAGGTGCCCTGGTGCATGTCGTTCGCTGACAATATAGTGTTAATAGCAGAAAATAGGGTGGAAATTAATCAAAGGCTAGAGGTGTGGAAATCAGCTTTGAAGAAAAGGGTTTAAGAATAAGTAAAAATAAGACAGGGTATATAGAGTACAAGTTTGATGTGATAAGAGAAGTGGAAAGTTTTAAGTACTTATCGGTTGTGCAAAAGAACAGTGGTATTGACGAGGATGTAATACACAGGAGTAAGTGCGGGTGGATGAAGTTGAGAGAAGCGTCTAGTGTGTTATGTGATTAAAGAATTCCAATGAGACTGATAGGTAAGTTCTATAAGACTGTAGTGAGAACAGCTATGATGTATGATTCGGAGTGTTGGGCGGTTGACAAAAGAATAGAGCAGAGAATGAGTGTAGCAGAGATGAGAATGTTTGGATGTATGGAGTGACTAGAAAAGATAAGATAAGGAAAGAACAAATAAGAGAGAGCATAGGTGTAACGTCAATCGTGGATAAGATGAGAGAAAATAGACTTGGATGGTTTGGTCATTGAGAAAATAATTATCGGAAGCTGTAAGATTATTTATAGAAATGAATATTGAAGAAAGAAGAGGTAAAGAAAGACCAAAAATAGATGGAGGTATGCTGTTGAATGAGATATGAGAACGTTTGGTGTGTATGTAGATGATGGGGAGAATGTATCAAGTAGAAGTTTAGGATAAGCGTGGCGCCCCGATGTATTTGATATTAAGGCGAGGAAAAAAAAGAGATATCTGTTTAATTTTAGTGTTTTTATTTTATACTTAATATAAATTAACAAATCGTTTGATCCATTCATATCAAGATTTGATCGTAACTTCAGATCGAAGTTAAATAAAAAAAAACCCAGCACAGGGGGGTCGCGGCACAGTGGTGACGTGGCATAGTTGGGTCAAATATAATGATATCTGACAGTGATTAAAATCACTATCAAAAATAAACGCTTCGATGCAAATCTTTAGATAGTGTTTAATTTAAAAAAAATTGGTGTTTTATTCCAAAAGCTACTTGATCTGCTGGTTCCTTATTAATATCTCGATTAAGATAAAGTATGTCGAATGAAAAAGGGTTTATTAAAAAATATTATTTCTCATAAAAAAATTGTGTGGATCCATAAACTTTTCAATAAGTTATAGCATTATAAAGTTAAATATAATATAAATAATAAAATCGAGAATTTTCACACGAAAATAGCATTCGGTAGCCATTTTCGCCGTGAAGACAAGTCCAGAGGTCAAATTTTTTTTTTTCAAATTAAAGTATATTACATTAGCTTTAATTTAAGATATATATAAAAGTGTCAGACCTTCCGGAACATTTTCAAAAGTTAAGTTGAAAAAGTTAATTTTTTGTGAAAAAGTTGTCATTTTAAATCCCCCCCTGTGGGCAGGTTAAGTGTCAGATTTACAAAAAAAATATACCAAATGATAAGTAAAGACATCAAGCATCTATATAAAAAAAAATTATATTGATATGTTCATTTTTGAAAAAGTTACGGCAGTTTTTAGTAAAAAAAATTGAAAAAATTTCGAAAATTAGCGATTTTTAAATTTGTAATTTTTTTGGAGGTTTCCCCCATTTACGTGGAACGAGGGAAATTTTTTCAATTTTTAAGGGTAATGTCTTCGACTAGATACGATTTGTGATCTTTTGACGTATCGTTGAAAGAAATCCGTTCGGTGAGAGCTGAGAAAAAGTGGTAACAGACACAAAAAAAAAAAACACATCTTAGCAAAACCAATACCTTCTCAGCTTCGCATCGAAGCTAAAATTCTCTCTGGTTATTTCGTATCGAAGAGATTTTTAATACATGATGAGTTGTGTAATAACTTTATTTTCTTTATATTATATTAATGAACATAATTTTAACTATAATCTTAATTATTATTATTGATAAGTCAAAGTAAATATTTACCTATCGTCTTGATAAATTTCTACTGAACTATTAAGTTGTGCCATTTCATCTTTTAACAGTTGCAAGTTTGAATTCATAAAGCTCAGTTCTAGAGCTACTGTTTCTTTTAATTTTCGATTTTTCGTAGCTCTGTAATACAATTATATTATCTATTTAGTTTGTTTCCAGTTATCTTAATATGTCAAATAATAAGTAACTCGAGATTTTAAATCTCATACCTTCAAAATTGGAGAAAAACTTCCAATATTATGTACTTTTTTTAAAATTAAATTTAAGTGTTAACTATTTGAATAGTTAACTTTGAAATGGTCGAGTTTTTTTTTAATTTAAAAAATTTTAATTAGATTCATGGGCGGAAATTAAGCAATTTTTTTTTTTTTGGAGGTGCTAATATTTTGTTGTTAAAATATAAATATTCTCATTATGTGTGTATACTCTGTTCATTAGAATAAATTAAGTTACATTAATACCAAATTAAATTTATAAAACAACTAAATTAATAACTCCTATTTATTCAATTTTAATATTCTAAAAACAAAAATTAAACATTTAAAAACACTAACTTGAAATACGGGCAAAAAATAGGAGATGGTGTCTAATGACATAAGTATAACACATAGTATCTGTTTAGCGTTGATGCTGGTAACATCGTCCTTCAAATATGTATATACGATTTTTAATTAAATATTTTTTTAACTTAAATTAATATTTTAAATAAGCTTTTAATTTAGTCTAAAAAAGTAGTAAAAAAAAAGAAATAATAACTATTATATTAAAAGTTTTAAGCATAGACAGTTAAGCCTGTATATCTTATATATGTAAAATAATTTTATAAAATCAATTTTAATTTAAGATTTTTGTAAGCTTATGTTAGAAAAATTTTCAAATAATCAAAAACGCATAATTTGATGATAATACAAAATTTAAGGAAGCTCAGTATTGGGGGGCTAACCCCTTCTAGCTCTCTATTTCTGCCAGTGATTAGATTTATAAATACAATAAATTTAATATATTTATAAATATTTTTACACAAAGACATGTAGGCGCAATAATTACTACTTCAAATGTTATATATTATTACCTAAGTAAATTTTCTGCTCCAGCTCGTAGTTTTAGTTCTTTATTAATTTCTTGGTTTAAAACCGAGCGTTTATTTTGTAATTTTCCACGACATGTGGCAACTTTTGGATCAGTCCCCTAAAAAAAATATATTCAGCTATTATTATTATATGATCAGTTTTAATCTGATCTCGTTTCACAAAAATAAATAAATAATATTAGGGAATTATAATCCAGGAAATCCATAAATGTTTACAACCAGTATTATATAAATAAAATAAAAAAAAAATTAGAAGATCTGGTACTCGTATTACTAGTTTATTCATCATAAATACATTATAAAAATAATTTTAGCTGGGTTTTTAATACTAGTACAATATTAGTTTATACTCATTGATAAAATCTTAAATTTATTTCACAATTGTTTGACAGAATAATCTATTGGATACTGTCTTTTATTAAAATACCCTATTTGTATGTATACAAAGTTTTATATGCTATGATGTTTTACAAAAAATTTAAATAAAGTGGATAAACAAGGGATAAATACTTATTTTTAAAAATGTTGGTAATGTATCATTATGTCTAATGATTATGATAAAAATAAGTTTAGAAATAAAGAATATTAGATAAAAAAAAAGTCCTAGTCTCCTAATTTATATTTAAATTATGCATATACAATAATAATTATGAGCTTTAAATTAGTAAAGAATAAACACACTTAAAATCAACTTGTTTACCATTACGCTCTACAATTTTTAGGTTCTATATGTTAATATGCATTTATTAAAAACAGTAATTTATAAAAATATGTTACAATATAACAAAATATCGGTTATAACAATAAAGCTTAAAAAGCTGTTTCATTATTATCTGTTCTCTGTCTATTCAATTCTGTGTGAATACACTTTTTTTCATGTAAAAGTATCTGATTTAAATATTATATATGTGACCCATTAATCCATGATAGGCAAAATAAAATCTACCACAAAAAGTGGTTCTGAAAAAACGTCGTTTTAATTTAAAATGAAATATTGAGCTTTTTTTTAATGTAATCGATATTAAAAAAACATAATGATTAAAAAAGAAACACAATATTTTATCTCGACATTGGAGCTAGAGAGTATTAGTGTTATTATGTATGTTTATTTAGAGTATTCTTATAAAAAAATAAATAAATATGTTCTAATTAATCTAAATTTGTATTTAAAAAAAAATGTTAATCCCGGGTTCGAATATTACAATTTAAATAATTCTGTATTTAACAGGCGAGTTCACTAAAACACTTGTTGATTGTTATTAAATTTGTTTTAAAAAATACATAATCATGTTGCTAATACTGTTGCATAATGATGACTTTGTGCGTTATTAATTACTGTCATAGCGGTCGAATACGCAGTACCGATATATTTATGTTGATTTAATACCTAAAATATTATATATTGTATACATTTTTTAATCACTGACTGCGACTAATTGCAATTATAAATCATAAATGGGTGTCCGATAATCTACGTGATGTGTATAAATAAAGTAAGATTGTAATTCTACATATGTACCATAGTAAGATACTTTTCTTGTTGTTTTCAATAATCGTAGATTCTTGGATTAGATATTACACAATAATCGACTATTTGTTTATCTCGTTAAAATTAATTTGCACATAATTTGCTCGGGGTTTTTCGATCTGAATTTTCTACAGAAGAATATTCTAATTGGATAAATATAAGGCATCTTACTCTAATTTCCTACGCCCAATACAATCTATGGAATTGGCATTACTTATTTCAATTTAGTCTACATAACTGGTAATATTAGGATGTTTATTTAAACATAGCTTAGACACAGTTAATCACTTGGTCCATTCGCAGATACCGATTACCATGACTTTTCACTCAACCGAACTGTTTTTTTGTATCGAGTTATTTCCAAATAACTGTGTCAGCGTTTACATATATATATATAATGGTCGATTCCACATGAGATAACATCAAACACGTTATAGTTGTTAATAGTGAATATTGTATTTACACGGATTTTAAGTAGAAGATATAATATTACGCCTGAAAAGATACTAAAAAATAATATGATATATTATTTTTTTTAAATAAATTGCAGAAGTCATGGCCTATGGCTGTTAAATTGAAAATCAAAAATTAGTAATTTGCTAAAAAAAGTTTTCTTATCTTCTTGCTAATTAAATTCCATAGAAATAACAATGTATAATTTATATGAGTTAGTCAATAATATACTAGTCACGCACTGATCTCGGTATCGATAATATTAAATATCTAAGTATACTGAAAAACTAATTCATGGTAATTCTGTAAATTTGATTTCGTCATTTTTTTTTTGTGTGCTATTAATAAGATCCTTTCCCTCAGTAGAAGATAAAATTATTATTTTCTATGGTAAGTACTTACCTTAAACATTTTAATACTAGTTATTACTAATGTTAGAGTGACACAATTTTATAACGTTATATCAAAATCTTACGACTCGCAATGATTTGTATCTCAATACATTACAATTTATATGGATAACTACTAATTTCACAACAAAGTTTTATTGCAAACTAGACAGTTAGTATTCACGCCTAGGTGCAAGATGTACAATTATCTTAGGTTGCACAAGTCAAATTGACAATTGTTAATGATGAAAACTTTCGCTTTTGCAATATTTAAAGACAAAAAGTTATTGGTTTGTAAACGATATTAAAGTTTAGTATTTTATGTGTAGATAAATAATTCAATCATTATAAATACGAAATCGGTTTTCGGCACTCCATCAATGTCAGAAAGATATGTGTAAACCATATATTTAGGTCATCTTTGGATAATATTTTTCCAATTACTCTATTATTGATGTAACGCCATTGTAAGAAAGAACAGATTCTAGTTCAATAAAAAAATGTTTAACTTTTTTTTATAATTATTAAACAATGCAATTTAATAATGTTTTTATTGATTAATTTGTACTAAAAATACATAAATTTGAAATTTACCTTCTCAATGAATACATTTAATATTGGTATTAAAATAATATACAGAGCTTAAATATGTAGTATTTAATACTCGCTTTTATTTGTAACGGGAAATATTATTTATTATGTTAGGTTCTCCAACTAAAACACCTATTTATTTTTTATTTACTCCTTACAATAATTATACATTGCTTCCTATTACCAACATAAACAAAAGACACGACTTAGGGGCTAGAAAAGGGTATATTTCTTGAATTTATTTATTATAATATGGAATGTTAATAAGTAAGCAAATTAAACTTAGATACATACAATATGTATATATATATATATATATATTAATGAGCAATAACTGTTTATTAGTTATTAATTGGTGTCTACCTTAGAAATCGCTCGATTTTGAGATCTTAGCACAGCGGTGTGAGCCATAACTGCTGTTTATTCTCCGGTTTCCTTATTTAGGTATAGTATGTAACACAAATTTTTGACAAAATACATCTGTATTTTGTCTTAGTGTAGAAGTCCATTTAAAAAGCTCATTATATTTTTATGCTATCGAATTTACAAGTTAAACCGGCACATATAATGGTCACCATATAAACAAGACGTAATAAAAAACGCGGATCACTTGAACACTAACAGTATGCACGATACAACACTACTAAAGTAGCCTTAGGAAGGTTACTAGCATCAAGATATTTCAGGTTGGTATCCGCTCCAAAGAGATTGTTGTGCGCGCGCACGGGTTAACCGTGAGATCCAGACTTAATTACATTGCACTGCTCTCTATTGTTGGTATTGAGTACCATTTTTTTAATAAACAGGTAAAAAAATGGTCGGAGCTCTATTACTTGGCAATCACCAACCATCACGAACAAACCATAGAGGAGTTAATGACTACTCGAGAATTATACTATCAACAAATGTATACTATAAAAAAACGAAAGAAGGACCTCATTTTTAGTACATTATTCATGTAAAAAATAAATAGTTCATGCGTATATATGATAGGTACAAAGCAGTAGAAATAAACGTAATAAAAATGACTTCTGAATTGTATGGGTCACTGTATCGAATTCTGGATAAAAATTAGGTAATTTAGACCATGCAACTTTTTAAGTGTTATGTTAATCATTATGCTAAAAATTCTTGGTAATTTCGTAATATTTGGTTGACAAAATATAATTGGAATCAAGTTTCAGCTTTTAGCTAACTCTAGTTGTTTATGTAATATATCAACAGCTATTCTAATTTTCAATGCATAAATACTAGCTATCTTTAGATAATATGTATTTAATAACATAAAGCAAAATAAAACTTTTTACTTTTTGAATGATTCCGGTAAGCTAAAGTGCTTTAAATTTATATCAATTGAAAGATTTAAAAATATTGTTTGAGTTAATTAAATATATGTCTACTATATATAAAAGAGTAATAAATCTCTGTAAATTAAAGTGTATTGTTAAGTTTATCTTAACAATATACAGCTCGTTAATTGTTTTGATCCTTAATTAAAAGCAAAAAAAGGAACTTGAACTCGGTATGAGTACCAACTCGGTTGGGCAGCAAAAGGTGCATGTATTGCTTTTGATTGGTTTAAGTAAATCAAATTGGACCAGTTTAACTGATTAAAAGAAATACACGTCAATTAATTTAGGATCTAAAGGAGATTTATTGATGTGAAATATCTATTGCGGCGTCAGAGTAGCGTCATGAGTAGTCATTTTGTAGCGTTCCTAATTTCCGTAATGCTTTGACCCAATCGACATAATATGTGGATATTAGGGTGGCCCTCAAAAATCGAATGTCTTTTTTTTTTTTACGCTACCCCTTAATTTTTTTTTAATGGTCAAAAAAATGAGCTGTGCAAAATTTGGGACCGATCCGTTAAGGTTAACCCGTGCCTCCGGGCCTATTAAGTTGAGTCGAAGAGTCAAATTTAATAGAAATAACTGATCTATGTCTCATAACTTTTTTTTCTCTTAATTTAGAATAATAAAAGTAAAACTCAAGTAAAGGAAATTTTACAAGAAATTCAAAAATAATAACTTCAATGTTGTTTTCTCAATAAATAGCCCACAAAAACACTACATACAGTAAAATAACATGTAAAAGTCTTAAAATACGTTATAACTGATTTTGTTGATTTTTAATTATTTATTTTCATTTTATTTTTTGGAAAACGCATATTCGTTTAAAAAAAGATTCTAGAAGTTTAATTTTTTATGCCAAGTACGATAATTATATTAGATTTATTATTTTATGGACAGTTAATTAATGATTAATTACAAATTTAACAAAATTGATTGTATTATTACATTTTGTCGTATCAATATATCAATTTTGGTTTACTGAATTACTTTAAGATAGTACCAATTATATTATTATTAAAGATAAGTATATTTGAGTTATTTTCGACAACTGACATAATTTGTGTTGTATAAATGCAGCAGACAATTTGTGAACACGTTAAATATATTTTACCTGTTTATTATTATATATTAAATGATACGTTTTAATCACAAATGTACAATACTTTTAGTGTCTTTAAAAGTATTACGAACTAATATTTATCTTATTGGTAATTATTCCCACGAAATAACTGGTAGTAAGTTACCATCAAATTTACAACTATTTAATCTGAACACTGATTTTTTGAAAATTGATCCATCATTTTGGAGTGCGAACAACAGTTACATAAATGCTTTAAATACTATAAGTAAATTACGAGTCATTAATGATACAGCCTAGCGTGGCATTAAATTAATCTAAGACTACATTAATATATTAACTACAAATGAAGAACAGAAACAATACGTTTTACAAATAGTAAGTAATTATCGGAAAAAATTTCCTAATTGTAAAAAAAGTACATTATCAAAAAATATATTATAATAATATAATTTAATTATTGTTAAAATATTTTTTTTAAAGTTATTATTATTTAAAAAAAAATAAATTAAAAATTGTTAATAACAATTAAATTAAACTGTTAGGTTTGTAATTAATCATTAATTAACTGTCCATAAAATAATAAATCTAATATAATTATCGTACTTGGCATAAAAAATTAAACTTCTAGAATCTTTTTTTAAACGAATATGCGTTTTCCAAAAAATAAAATGAAAATAAATAATTAAAAATCAACAAAATCAGTTATAACGTATTTTAAGACTTTTACATGTTTTTTACTGTATGTAGTGTTTTTGTGGGCTATTTATTGAGAAAACAACATTGAAGTTATTATTTTTGAATTTCTTGTAAAATTTCCTTTACTTGAGTTTTACTTTTATTATTCTAAGTTAAGAGAAAAAAAAGTTATGAGACATAGATCAGTTATTTCTATTAAATTTGACTCTTCGACTCAACTTAATAGGCCCGGAGGCACGGGTTAACCTTAACGGATCGGTCCCAAATTTTGCACAGCTCATTTTTTTGACCATTAAAAAAAAATTAAGGGGTAGCGTAAAAAAAAAAAAGACATTCGATTTTTGAGGGCCACCCTAGTGGATATATTATATCGTTATACAGAACGCGCCAAATAAACCTTCTGTGTACCATAATAGTCATATAATTTTAATTTATAATTATTCTATATATTTATTAATTAATTATACATGACTAGATATCAAATAAGCCCTTTGATTATACTATTGATAGGACACGGTCATTTACTTAAACATTTCTACACAATAGAAGTGACACAATCACTACTGTGCAAGAAGTGTGGAAAAAAAAGGTAGATTTATTTCACATTATATGTTGAACGTGATACCCTGGCCACATTAAGATCTAAACATTTGGGAAAATTTTTTTCAAAAAAAGAATATATCAAAAACTTAAAACCTAAAGAGATACTTAATTTTATTAAAGAGACAGGACTCTTTGAATATATATAGATGCGACCTTGTAGGACGTCCTAAATATATTTTTTTATCGCTTTATAAGTCTATTAAGGGCCATAGCGGCCTCCCCCAAAGAAGGAGGTTTCTAAACCATTGATACTCTGAGACGGGTGGTTAATCCGTTGACGGGCGTCCTACATATATTTTTAGGTATTCAAAAATAGCAACAATACTTCAGTGGGAACACTTATGTGAAGAAACCGAATTAATATGATTCGGTTGGAGATGCGCACAATGNTAACTGATCTATGTCTCATAACTTTTTTTTCTCTTAATTTAGAATAATAAAAGTAAAACTCAAGTAAAGGAAATTTTACAAGAAATTCAAAAATAATAACTTCAATGTTGTTTTCTCAATAAATAGCCCACAAAAACACTACATACAGTAAAATAACATGTAAAAGTCTTAAAATACGTTATAACTGATTTTGTTGATTTTTAATTATTTATTTTCATTTTATTTTTTAGAAAACGCATATTCGTTTAAAAAAAGATTCTAGAAGTTTAATTTTTTATGCCAAGTACGATAATTATATTAGATTTATTATTTTATGGACAGTTAATTAATGATTTAATGAGGACTTATATGGGCAGTTCTTGCCCACCTCTATAACAACTAAAACTATTAATTAATTATTAAAGATTATTATAATACAGTGTGTAATACCAGTTTCGTTTTTCAATCAAATTTGTCGGGAGATTTCAATTGTTCGGTCGACCTAATCGGCGGAAATGACTAAAAAGTGATTTATATATCAAAATTACTATATATTAGCTTTGATGCGAAGCTGAGAAGGTATAAATTTTACTATTGCTTTTTTTCTCAGCTCTCACTGAACTGATTTCTTTCAACAATACATTAAAAGATCGTACCTAGTTAAAAGACATTGCCCTTTAACATTGAAAATAATTCCTTCGTTCATTGTAAATGGAGGTAAACCTCCAAAACATTACAATCTTTAAAATCGGTAAATTTTGACATTTTTTTCTTCTTAAAACTGCCATAACTTTTTCAGCGTTGAATGAATCAAAATTATTATTTTCATATTGAAACTTTACGTATTTTCCTTTTTTTTGACATAAATTTTTTCAAAACCTGACCTTTTACAGATATAAAAATACGCACATCATCGCAAACTAATACCTTCTTAGGTTTGCATCGAAAATAAAAATCTACTCAATTGAGCATAATTTAAAAATTAATTGTAATTGGAAAAAAATTTGTCAAGTGAAAGTTAAGAAAAATCATTCATTTTTTTTTTATTTGTCATTCACAAATAAAAAAAAAAACAGATAGTAAAATGATTTTAATATGAAAAAACTACAATAATTAGGTCTTTGATATTCATTGTTATATAAATTCAATCTAAATAAGATAAAAATTAAACGAATTTGAATTTTTTCCTATACTTAATAGAATTAATATTAGTTATTAATTATTAATATTATAATATATTAATATTATTATAAAATAGAATTAGGAAAAAATAAAAAAAATTTTTGCGACGGGTGAAGTAAAAATCTAACATGAAATATATTAGGGTTACTGATGAGGTGATAGTAGAGGTCGGTAGATAAAAAGGACATTTGAAACTGGTTCAAATTTTCGACTTAAAAAAATAAAAAAAAAAATAAAATAAGTTAAATTTTATATTCAAAGTAAGTTAGATTTTTATGAAAATGGTCCTCAATACTAATGCCATCCCTTGTATGGTATTTTAAAATTAAAAATTGCCAGAACTTTTTTAAAAATTAATAACGGTGTAAAATTAAATAATAAAAAAACAAAGACAATTTCATATTGAAATTTTTTTTTTTGATGGAGAGGGGAAATTGTGAACCCAAATTTTTTACGTGATATTGGAAAACGTACAATAAATAACAAAAATAATAATAATTTCTTTTTAAAAATATTTTAAGTTATACAAGTTTTAAGTTAAAATAAATTTTTTTGAATAAAAAATTAAGGTGATTGGTCATTTAACATCCCTTTTTTAATACGTTAATGCAGTTTTTACTAATTTCTTAATTAATAATTTAGTAATTCACATATAAAACTATTAAAGTAGTACAACAAAATAAGTTGAAAACAAAATATTATACTTAAAAATATACTATATTATTTCTTATTTATGTTTTATTGAAGTTCATTAGTAATGATTGTACTTATATTTATTATATCATATCAATTATACCAAAATAATAGATAAAATCATACACACACACAAAAAAAAAAAAAGGGAAACTCATTAATTACATACAACAATAAAGTTACTATATATTTATGCATTTAATGCTTCAGAAACACTTATCCAATCAAGTGCTGATAGAAAACTGTCTTCTTTTGATGGCTGTTTGTCCCAATTCCAATATGTTAATTGTTCACAACTACTTTTGGCAATTAAAGATTCTTTTTCTTCAGAACTATCTTTTGTTATTTCACAGAACACACCTTTATATCCACATGGTATATCAATTTGTTTTCCTATTAATGGCTTGCCACGGAATGAGCAATTTAAAATTACATTATCATCTAAAAAAAAAAATTCTAGTAACTCTAGTTTTACATTTATTTGAACTAAATACAAAGAAAAGTAGGTTAATCAAATATATATATATCTCTTTAACCTAATATTTTTGTCATAAAACATATTATATACAGAATGATTTTTTTAACACTAGATAATCTATAATAAATAATAATTTATTATATCTCCCATATATCTGTTACAAAAATATTTTTTTTGTTCATCCCTTAACTTTATAAAGGTGTCAACTTTATTTTTTCAAATAGCAACATACATGATTATTGTGGTAGCGATAGGGCATTTTATAATTAACTTATAAAATAGAAAATTATTAATCATGAAAATGACTTGTCAATAACAACGTTTAGTCCAGTATTTTAGAAGTTAACATTTTTATACATAGGCAAAAAGAGGAGTGAGGTCAAGACACGTTTAATAATAAAAATAGCATCACCCACAATTCACCTTCAGTCAATGATTTAAATTGTAAATTAATAGTGTTAAAATGATCACCTTGTATAAAATAACCAACCCTGTGCTATAATCTTCAATAAAGTTTGATCCAGAAAATATTTTGAATTACTTTATTTTTTTAAGTAATTTTTACAATTTTAGACATCAAATCATATTTTTTATTATTTATGTCTAATAAGTTTTTATTTATATTATTATTAGAGACAAATCATAATCCTGTCCCTGTGGATAGGGGATAAGAATACTTACACGACCCCTTTCCCAGTCGTAAGAGGAAACTAATGAGATTGTGTCAGACACAACCGGCATAAAATTTTGTCAAAAAGTATGAGGAGTCCTGAATAAAACTTAGGTGAGTTGTCTTATCTCGGATGTATGTGGAGATAACAGGTGAGAAGAAATATAGTAGTTAGAAAAAGAGAAGGCCTGAAAAATAAAGTGTTTGATACCTGGCAGACTACTTGCGTAGTAGTTATTTTACCAGTCATGTGTATAACAGAGAAAGATAGACACAAAGTAAGAAAATGTGGAATGTTGGAACATTAACTGGTAGACATAAATAGTGCGTGGAATAGATCTACTAGTTGTATAAAGAAGGTTGTTAGTGAGAATAGGAGTAGAATGCCAGAAAACAAGGAAACCTGGTGATCGAATGAGAACATTCAGAAAATCATAAAGAGTAAGAAAAAACAATTTAAAGTATGACCGAAGGTAAAAGGAGGGAAGATTGGATGGAGTATAAATGCTTGTGCAATAAAGCCAAGTGTGGGGTAAGAAAGACGAAATTAAGAAGTATGATAAGTTGTCTGATACGCTAGGAACAAAGGAAGGCGAAAAAGATGTCTGTAGACTTTCAAAAGTAAGAAAAAAAAAGGTCTAAAAATTATTACAATGTAAGATGTATAAAAAGTATTAATAAGAGTGNAAAATTATTACAATGTAAGATGTATAAAAATTATTAATAAGAGTGTGCTATAAAGTGATGATATGTGAAAAAAAGGTGGATAGAGTATTTTGTAAAATTACTGAATGAGGAATATCAAAAAAAAAACATCAGAAGATATCTTGTGGAACTAGGGACTGATAGATTTAACTAGTGAGAAAGAGATATAGGAGGCTGTGGCATCAATGAAAAAGAATAAAGCTATATAACTAGATGAAATATGGAAAATATTAGTCGGTGTTAGAATAAAGTATTTGAAGGTTCTTTTTAATCAAATATTATTAGAGAAGAAAATGCTAAAAGAATGGAGGAATAGTATTTTAGTGCCAATATTTAATGGTAAATGAGACATACAGAAGTGTGAAAATTATAGTGGCATAAAGCTTATGAGTCATAGTATGATGATTCGGTAAAATAAATAGAAAATAGTGAAATAAAAAGGGTGCTATCAAGTAATGATGAAGAAAAGTAGCTAACCTGAATCTTTTTGCTCTGCATTATAAGGTCTAAAGTAATTTTCTACATTTGCTTCTCTCTTACATTGTATTTTGCATGGCAATAAATGAAGTTCATCTCCTAATAAATTATTTAGTTTTGAAGGAATTACGAAATCCATAATTTAAATTAAAAAAGGTTGAAATGAAAATTTAAAAAAGCTTATATAAAAAATAAATGAATCAGTTCAAATACAAAAAAACATTTGTTTTGTAATTCAAATGTTTACATTCGGAATTATGATAATGTTATCTTATATATTCATTAGCGCCAAAAAAAATATTTCGTTTTGGAAGAAATAGTATAATTGTCATTTGATAAATTGATAAGTGAAAAAAATGCTTCAACTTACAATTCAGTTATTTAATCTATTTTCTATGGTTATGATCTAAATATTGTAAATATCGTCACATTAATTAACTATTTTTTTTAATTTGTTTAGAGATCTTGACTATCGCTGAAGTCTTTTACTACAAAACATTATATTTTTATCAAATAATACTATTGTAAATAATGTGATCTTCAATTGTGAAAGCTGAAAAATTGTTATTTTCAAGAGTAGAATTTATTCAAAGTAGCCTTTATTTTATAATAATTAAAGAAGTCTTGTAGAAAATTATTTTATTGTCTGTAAAATTCTGCGTTATAAATAAGTAACTATTAATTAAAATAATTTAATTTATTATTAAATTTAATGTATTAAGTTATTTAATTGAATTTTATTATGTTATTTATAATGTATAATATTTTTTTTCTTTTAGGCAATTCAAAAGTTACTCTTAAGGTTGTTTTATTAAATATTTTACAGTGAAAATGGCTTTTGGTGAGATATTGTAAATATTTTATTTGTAATGTATAAGTTCTTTATTATCTTTAGTATCTTTTTTTATCAAATGGTGTGATAACTTAAGTAATAAGTACATTAATATAATTAAAATAAAATTAAGTAATTAATATAGTATAGTAATATAATATAACATAATTTTAATTTAGAGGAAAGCCAAACAAGGAGAAATATAGAATTTTGAAATAAAATAGACTGCTATAAAATAACTTTCAATTAGTGTTAATGTTGCAAAACTATCTAAATGTTTAATTCATGTTTTTTGATTGATTTGATTATATCTAATAAGTAGAGTTGAGATTTATAAATTTTGTTAAGTTATTTTAGACATATCATCAGTAAATACAAGTTTGTATTAATAGGTTTGAAAACTTAGTAATGAGTTTTGACTGTGGTTAGAGTAATGGAGGATTAGGAGGTTTATTCCCCCTAAAATGAAAAATATTTCTATGCTACTCTCTATACCCCCAACAAATTTGATCAAACATGGGTCCTTTTAAAATTGCTTAAAGAAAATAAAAATATGCACATAAATCCAGACTTAAGTAATAATCAATTTTATTTTTATTTTATAAATTAAACATTATATTCATAAAACTAATGTGTAAAAAATTATTTTGTTTTGTAATTCATTTATTATTTAAACAATGAATAAGTAATAATTTCTTGAATTAATTTTTTTCAAAGCACTTCAATTTATGAATAATATTAATTAGGTGTTTTTGTCTCTAGATATAATAATAATAATAGTATAGATCTGTTGTATTGGGGTTATTAAGATGCCCGCATTTATTAGTATTTTTATTTAATCAAACATATTATATTATCAATTTTTTAAAGCACTGATAATAATATAAGGTGATTCTTTGTAAGTAATAAGTTATTTAGTGATACTTTCAAAATTATTAAGCAAAATAAAATATTTTTTATAGTTTATATTGTATTAAATTATTTAAAGGGAATAATTGTTACCCACTTTCTTGCCTTCAAAATGTTATAAATAAGAATGTATTGTAGCTAAATAAATGACTGCTTAGGAATGAACACAACTCATCGAAGCTAGTAATTTATAAGAAAATGCTTTTTATTGTAGGAACATTATTCACTATATATATTTTATTATTATAATTCTTTTTTTTAGATGATCAAATGCCAACTCCTAACACTTTTATAAAGCACTGTGAAGATGTAGGTTTATTCCAAGAACTACAAAAGGTTAATCCCTTTGATGAAACATTCAAAAAAGCTGTTGAATGTAAAGAAATTGTTGGTTATGTGAGTATTATTGTAACATTTGTTATTTAATGATCATTTAAAAATAATATCTATGTATAGCTACTTAAATTATTATAAATGATAATTATATAATAAAATAATATTATTATTATATATATATGTTTAGACTGTTAAATCTACAAATTCAAACAGCAATGAATTAAATACACCATTTATAGTGCCTATTACTGCAACTTTAAAAAGTAATAAAAATAATTTTTTAATTTATTATTAAATTGTATTTATAATAAAAATACATAATTATTTTTTTGGTAGATAGATTAAGTTTTCCAAGTATTGTAGTTGATAATCATAATGAAGAATCAATATTGATTGCACAAGGGGAAAAAATAATTAGTGAAACTGTTCCAAATTTAAATGTTGTACTTCCTACTGAGTAAGTAAATTTAAATTATAATATGTATAATTATAATAATAATAATAATAATAATATAATAATATTGACCATGATACATGTTTATTAAAAAAAATTTGTACAGTAGACTCTCAATAGTCCATTAAATATCAGACAATTATACTGCTAGATAAACGAAAACTTCCTACTACTGTAGGTTCACAAAATATCATAAAATATACATATTATGTTTATTTTATAAAGTTTTTATGACATTACATACAAAGCTGTGATAAAGTCAATAAAATCCAACAACAAATAATTTTTCTAATTTCATCTATCCCTAGTGGATATATGTATGTTTATTTAATTGTTAAATCTACAATTTGAAAATTTACTCTCATTGTTAAATTTTAATTTCTTATTACTTAGCATTTATATATATATGTGGGATTCGACAGGCAACCATAGAAACAGAATAAAGACATAATACTATTGTTTACAATATATATGTACAATATAATATATATATTTATTCACATACAAAAGCCCTGTAAAAATTCAGAAACAAATTAAATATTAACTAATAATAATTATTTTATAATTATTATTAACTAAGTACACATATGAATTAAAACACACGCAATGACAAATAAAGTTATGACTTTATTTAAGTTTTCCTAATATTAATACTAGTTTATATCGCTATCTGCCTCCAGACCCTATAAGTGGTGCCATCTAAACATCAATGGTACCCATGTATATATGATATACAGGGTGATTTTTTTATCATAACCCACTCAATTACTTACAGAATAATAATAATTAAAATTTTTTTTTTTATTATTATCTTTAGTTACACATTATTCTTGAATTATTAACTATGTAATACTTTTTAAGTTCATCCCTTATGCCCGGTAAGGGTGTCAACTTTGTTTTTTTAAATGGTAACACATATTTTGAATTTAATAAAATGTTTGAGTTTATAATTTAATAATAAATGTTATTTGAATTTTTAATATAACTTTATTCATTTATTAGTTATAAACATTTAAAGTTTCAAAATTTTGAGTTAATANTTATTAGATATAAACATTTAAAGTTTCAAAATTTTGAGTTAATATACATGTATAATACACATGGGATTGTAAATACAGGTAGCTAATTGGATTTTTATGACATTGCTGTCTCAGTCACGGATTGTTTATTATCAATTATGATTATCAATAGATATACTTTCTGTATTGTCAGTTAGTGTATTTATAAACTAATAAAAATGTGCCTTACTACAATTGATAATAACAATGCTTTGTACCTGCTAATATCGATGTTATAAAAACCAATTAGCTACCTATAATTTTAATCCCTAGTGTATTATACATGTATATTAACTCAAAAAATTGAAACTTTAAATGTTTATATCTAATAAACGAATAAAGTTATATTAAAAATTCAAATGACATTTGTTATTGAATTAAAAACTCAAACATTTTATTAAATTCAAAATATGTGTTACCATTTAAAAAAACAAAGTTGACACCCTTACCAGGCATAAGGGATGATCTTAAAAAGTATTACACAGTTAATAATTCAAGAATAATGTGTAACTAAAGATAGTAATAAAAAAAAATTTTTAAATTATTATTATTCTGTAAGTAATTGAGTGGGTTATGATAAAAAAATCACCCTGTATATATATATGGGTACCATTGATAAATATATGACCAATAAAATTTTCAGGATAAATAATGATGGGTGGAGTAAGCATTATAAACATATACCATTACGATTTGTATCTTTGTATTAAAATTCCTTTGATTCAATAATTTCTCGTCCTAAAATTGTAATTGACACAATAAAAATTTTTGTTTGAAAAATTAAATTATAAGTTAAGTTGAAAATGTTGTCATTTTGAATCCCTCTTGTAGGCAGAAAAATAGTCAGATTTATAAAAAAAAATATACCAAATGATAGATAAAGACATCACGCATCTATAAAAAAAAAATTATATTGATCCATACACTTTTCAATATGTCATAGCACTATAAAGTTAAAAATATAAAAAAGAATTTTTTTACAAAAATCATATATTTTTTATTAACTTTGATGTCTGTTTTCACCATGAAGATAAAATAAAGTCCGAAATTTCTTTTTTCCATGATAAAGTATATTACATTAGCTTTAATTTAAGATATATATAAAAGTGTCAGACTTTCCAGAACACTTTCAAAAGTTAAGTTGAAAAAGTTCTACTTTCTACATGAATTTTTTAGATTTGAATCCCCCTCGTATATAGGGAAATGGTCCGATTTAAAAAAACAGTATGTCGAATGAAAGATGTATATAAATACTACTTCTCATGAAAAAATTGTATTGATCCATACATTTTTCAAAAAGTTATAGCATAATAAAATTAAAAATGTAAAATGCAAAATCTAAAATTTTCACACAAAAATAGCATTTGGTAGCCATTTTCACCGTGAAGATAAAATAGAGTCCGAAATTTTTTTTCTCCATGATAAAGTATATTACATTAACTTTAATTTAAGATATATATAAAAGTGTCAGACTTTCCACAAGATTTTCAAAAGTCAAGTTGAAAAAATTAATTTTTTGTGAAAAAGTTGTCATTTTAAATCCCCCCCTGTGGGCAGGTAAAGGGTTAAATTTATAAAAAAATATACCAACTGAAAGGTAATGATATCATGCATCTATATAAAAAAAATTATATTGATCCATACACTTTTCAATATGTCACTATAAAGTTAAAAATATAAATAAGAATTTTTTTACAAAAATCATATATATTTTATTAACTTTGATGTCTGTTTTCACCATGAAGATAAAATAAAGTCCGAAATTTCTTTTTACCATAATAAAGTATATTACATTAGCTTTAATTTAAGATATATATAAAAGTGTCAGACTTTCCAGAACACTTTCAAAAGTTAAGTTGAAAAAGTTCTACTTTCTACATGAATTTTTTAGATTTGAATCCCCCTCGTATATAGGGAAATGGTCCGATTTAAAAAAACAGTATGTCGAATGAAAGATGTATATAAATACTACTTCTCATGAAAAAATTGTATTGATCCATACATTTTTCAAAAAGTTATAGCATAATAAAATTAAAAATGTAAAATGCAAAATCTAAAATTTTCACACAAAAATAGCATTTGGTAGCCATTTTCACCGTGAAGATAAAATAGAGTCCGAAATTTTTTTTCTCCATGATAAAGTATATTACATTAACTTTAATTTAAGATATATATAAAAGTGTCAGACTTTCCACAAGATTTTCAAAAGTCAAGTTGAAAAAATTAATTTTTTGTGAAAAAGTTGTCATTTTAAATCCCCCCCTGTGGGCAGGTAAAGGGTTAAATTTATAAAAAAATATACCAACTGAAAGGTAATGATATCATGCATCTATATAAAAAAAATTATATTGATCCATACACTTTTCAATATGTCACTATAAAGTTAAAAATATAAATAAGAATTTTTTTACAAAAATCATATATATTTTATTAACTTTGATGTCTGTTTTCACCATGAAGACAAATTAAAGTCCGAAATTTTTTTTTCCCATAATAAAGTATATTACATTAGCTTTAATTTAAGATATATATAAAAGTGTCAGTATTTCCGGAACACTTTCAAAAGTTAATTTTTTGTGAAAAAGTTGTCATTTTGAATCCCCCCCTGTGGGCTGGTAAAGAGTTAAACTTATAAAAAAAATATACCAAATAATAGGTAACGATATCAAGCATCTATAAAAAAAAATTATATTGATTTGGTTATTTTTAAAAATGTTATGGCAATTATAAGTAAAAAATATTGAAAAAATTTCGAAAATTAGCGATTTTTAAATTTGTAATTTTTTTGGAGGTTTTCCCCATTTACGGGGAACGAGGGAATTTTTTTCAATTTTTGAAGTAATGTCTTCGACTAGATACAATTTGTGATCTTTTGAAGTACAGACAAAAAAAAAAACACATCTTAGTAAAACCAATACCTTCTCAGCTTCGCATCGAAGCTAAAAAAAAAATGTACAAAAGTTTATTCATGCACATTTTTATGAAAAATTTATGTGAGAGTAGTTTTAATAAATATTAGACTAGTATAGTAATACTATTAATTTAAAGTTATTTTAACTGTACTAGTTTTTATTTATGTCTTTTTAATGAGTGAGTAATGAAAAAATGAAATTAGAAAAAAATTATATATTTAAACATTTTTTATTTAGATTGTCTTGTGATACAAAATCTTCAGAAAATTTTTCAGTACCTCAATTCAAATTAACTCCAACTTCACTTAACATTGGAGAATGCATCACATTACAAAAAATTGATAATGCTATAAAATTACCTAAAGTAAGTAAAAATTATACTCATTTATATTTAAAATGAAACCTTAAATAATTTATTTAATAAAATATTTAACCAATAATGTTATAAAAAACATTTTTTAAATATTTCAAGATAGCAGATTTTCTTTATAATTTTTTCCATAGTGCTTTTATTCAAATTTATTATTCTTTTACACAATTAATAAAAATGTTAAAGTGATAAATAAAGGTTTTTCGTCTATTATTTTCTTTAAATATTAAATTATATGTTCAGGATAAAGTAATAATATGTTGAATATGCATGTTAGATAAATTTTATTTTATACAGTTATATGAATTAAAACTTTCTTTTAAAAAACATGTTTCAAACATTCAACTATTAAAAAACATTAAAATAAACGATTAATATCTTAATATGTATCATTTATTTTAATGTATTCAAGTATTGAAATGTTGAAATGAAAATTTATATATTGTTTATATAAATCCACTTTAATAAATTAGCTAACTTTTCATAATTAATCAGTCAAAATACAATTTACTTAGAGATCCTAATTTTTCTAAAAATTAAGCAGTTTTTCATTATTACTAAATTTAATAGTTTATTGATAAATAAATAATAAAATTCAAGAATTCTGAATACGTTAACATATTCTTAAAATATGAATGATCTTAATAACTATTAAAAATTATCATTAGGAGGAACAAAAAAAATGAGAAATAAATATTTAAATGAACATATATACCCCATTTATTCATTTTTAATATTTTACCTAGAAAATTTTATCATGTTTTTTTTTGTATGTTGATTTATAAAAATTGAGTGATGAGTCACAGTTAAAACATTTAAATTTTTTGATAAAAATGTTCATAACTGTTTTTTTTATTCTTTGAAATAAAATACTCATTGAAGTATATATAAGAAATATATACTTCAATTTAAAATGTTTGTGCATTTAGAATGAAAAATAAAAATCTCTAATTCTAATAGTTTAAATAAAATTAAAATTGAGACATTATAAGGTGTTAAAACTAATTATTTCAAATGCATGTGATTTAAATATACTTAAATATCTAAACATTGAAATATTAATATATTGTCATTGCTATACAGATTTATTTGGTCTTTTTTTTACATACTAAGAAAAAAATCCTTTTCTACTATTTCCCATTTTATTATCTATATATTACGTAGCAAATACACATTTCTTAAATTAAATTGATAAATTTTACCTAGCTAATTCAAGTTACATAAAATTAAAAAACTAATTTATTAAGCATTACAATAGTTTATATCAATCTGAAAGAGGAGAAAGTTCAATATTTAGTTAACTATTAATATAGAATAATAAAAACTCTGAACAGGGGGGTTGCGGCACCGTGGTGATGTGGCATAGTTGGATCAAGTATAATGATATCTGACAGTCATTAAAATCACTATAAAAAAAAACGCTTTGATGCAAATCTTTAGATAGTGTTTAATTTTAAAAAATTGGTGGATTATTCCAAAAGCTACATAATCTGCTAGTTCCTTATTAATATCCTGATTAAGATATAGTATGTCAAATGAAAAAGAGATTATTAAAAAATATTATTTCTCATAAAAAATTGTATTGATCCATATATTTTTCAAAAAGTTATATCATAATAAAGTTAAAAATGTAAATTCGAGAATTTTCACACAAAAATAGCATTTGGTAGCCATTTTCACCGTGAAGATAAAATAAAGTCAGAAATTTTTTTTTTCATAATAAATTACATTAAATTAGCTGTAATTTAAGATATACAAAAGTATATATAAAAGTGTCAGACTTTCTGGAACACTTTCAAAAGTTAAGTGAAAAAGTTGTCATTTTAAATCCCCCCCTGTGAGCATATAAAGAGTTAGATTTATAAAAAAATATACCAAATGATAGGTAAAGACATCAAGCATCTATGAATAAAAAATTATATTGATATGTTTATTTTTGAAAAAGTTATGGTAATTTTAAGAAAAAAAAATTTCAAAAATTTCAAAAATTAGTGATTTTTAAATTTGTAATTTTTTTGGAAGTTACCCCCATTTAACCGAGGGGAATTTTTTTCAATTTTTGAGGGTAATGTCTTTGACTAGATACAATTTCTGATCTTTAGACGTATCATTGAAAGACATCGGTTTGGTGAGAGCTGAGAAAAAGTGGTAACAGACACAAAAAAAAAACATCATAGTAAAACAAATGCCTTCTCAGCTTCGCATTAAAGCTAATAAAATTTAACTTTCATAAAGTTATATGTTAACAATATAATGGTTATTGTATTTTTCTCAACATATTATTTTTAGATTTTACCTCTTGTGACAAGTCAAGGATCTGAAGTAGTGTCAATGTCAATTCAAAATATGCTTCCTATTAAGCAGGTATACTTTAAAATAACTATTATTCATTATTTTTTCAAATGATAGTAATAAAATCATAAAAAAAAAAAAAACAATTGACATTAGACAACCTATCAAAAGTAAAATCTAGTATTCCTTAATTTGCATATGATTTAATAAGTCTAAACAAAAAAAATTTATCACAAGTAGATTATTAAAAATACATTTATTGTAATATAGTAAATATAAGTTAAATTCCTTAATCTAATAGTATAAATTATGTTTTTAATATATATGATTATATAATAATTTAAATTAAATACTATATTGAATTTTTTTCTAGGTTCTAAAGCAAAATATTATTAAAAAACATGGAGACATTGTTATAAATACAAAAGTAAGCATTTCAATTAATAATGGAATATAATTATAAAAAAATTTGCTGTCCGAGGTGATGTATCTTCTATTATAAATTCTACTCTAGGATTATGAGTATTTCTCAAGGTGCCTTTTTATCCCCTTTATTATTTTCTGATTTTATTAACTATGCACCAGAGGTTCTAAACACATTTAAACCTTTTTAAATTTTACTGATGATACAAAATTGTATAAATGAATTAATACTTATCAAGATTGTTTACTCCTTCAAGAAGATTTCAACAGAATAGTTTCTTGGGTTGGGTCTCTGGGCCAAATGTAAAGCAATATCCTTCCGTAATCATTCTCATATTCAATATACTTAAATGATATATAAATTATTAGTGCCTTTTACCTGTAATTTTACATGAATCTTGGATTCATCTTTACTTCTAATATTTGTCTTAGATTACATCTTGAAACTATTTGTTATTAAATCTTCTTGGTTTTGTTACTAGAATATATTTTTAGTTTCCTTGATACAATCTATTAATACGTATGAAATTAAAAATCAAGTTCAAAAAATTATATAAGCATGTTATTTTTGCCTAGTGTTCAGTTGATAAAATATCATTGTATACTTAAGTAACCCAATAATATTTATTTATTTGGTTTACTTATTTTTTTAAAGCTGTAATCATTATTCAACATCGATATTATTATTATTCAACAAAATATTAAACAATTGTAGGTATAAATTTAATTAAATTTTTTCATTATAAAGGTAACAAAAAAGATAGTGGAGTCAGATTCTTCTGTTCTGGATACTCAAAAAAAAATGTTACTAGAAAGAAATAGGTAATGTATAGGACATGCTATTAAAAAGTTCAGTAAAATTAAATGCTGTACAATAGAAACAATAATGATTTAGTGTTAATGTGAATTCAGTGTATTCATATTGAAAAGGTTTATAACATTGAAAAAAGATTTTAGGGATTTAACATAACCAAAAAATTCAGAATGAAGTATTATAAACAAAGTTTTCCTTCTTTGTGTTGAAATTTTCCATAGGAAATATCAAGACACTATACAACGGTAGAAAATTTATTTCTTAATAATTAATAATTTTATTAAATTCTTTGTAATATAAGTTCTCGTAGAGTCAGTTGGCTTTCTTTTAAAAAGGAAACTAAGTCTTTTTAATTGACTTTTAAAATATTGAAATCATTCTTAAATCTGAAGAACTTCTAAAAATATTTTTATATTGTAAAACAAGACTTTTCTTGTTATATTGTTTTTCATTGGAGGCTAATATTTATATTTGAAAGAATATTCTTGAAATACATCTGTTCTTTTGAGCTAATAGTATAGGCACAAACTACTAGAAAAAAATTATAATAAAAATAATAACAAACAAAAACACACACACAAAAAAAAAAAGACAAAAAAACAAAAAAAAGAATATCAATGAGTATAATTAGTACAATTATAATTAAATTAGAAGATACTAAACTTATATATTGATTGATACAAATATTTAAAATCATATTGTAGTAAAATTAATATCTTAGTTTTATAAATAAGCTAAAATTTTAAACAGGTATGACAATTAAAAAACATTTTATATAATACATTATGTTGGCAGACTTGAGTTTTAAACAATCTATTTAATTTTTTTTAAGTAAAAAGTATTGATAAAATTTATTAAATAAACAACAAACAAAATTTATTTTATTTTTTTAACAAAAATATTGGTTTAATTTATTTTCTAGGATTCATTTTGAACCCTAATTAGCATTATTATGCTACACTTTTGCTTTAGAAACCTAAGAAGTATTTATGTTACCCGATATTCTTATATTATATTCAATATTAAAAATAAATAAATGCAAATTATTTTTTAGATCTGCTGCCAAAAGAAGTCGTCAAAAACGTAAAGCGAAAATTGAACAACTAGTATCAGATAACCAAAAATTGAAACGTCAAAATATTATGTTACAAAATATTTTAGTTGAGATAATTTCAAAAAATAAAAATATTTCTGTTAAAATTCCTTCCGGTCTTATTACTATACCAATCCGATGAATTCTATTATAATTAAATACATGTTCCTTTGTAATTAATATACATTAATTATTCTATTGTAATACTAAATTGATAGCTTATCAATTTAATAGAAGAACTGAATTATTGTTAATATTTTATGTTATATTTTATACATGTTAAAATAAAATTGTTACTTCATTTTTTTGTATTACTTTATAATAAATGATATAGAAGGTGTTCCTTTAAAAAGCTCTGTTCCTCATTTAAAATGAAATATAAGATGTTTTTTAGTATTAAGAATTTCAATCTGTTTATAATGATTTTTAAGTACTTATTTTCTCTAAAATTATAAATACAATTTTAATTTTTTATAAATTGTAAAATATTTAGCATAGAATTTTTAAGTTATTTATCTTAAAGAAACATTTTTTTTAAACATATTATGTTAAAGTAATATTTTATGGAAGTTCTACATAGGATACTATACTACATAAATGAATTGTTTTGTTTTTCCTATTGTAATATTCTCCTTTGGAATATTAAAAAAATCAATACCTTTTTTATTTCTCAGACCACAAAAGAATACGCTAACACTATTACGCATATAATTCTGACCTTGCCCACTATGGGGTGGCCGTGAGTCATTGTTCTTCTTACAATCTTCGAGGCACCACAGAAGTATTAAAAAAGGAAAATTAATTATAATAACCTTTATTGAAATACAGAATGATGACTGAATGTGTCTATAAAATTGCATGACACATTCAAGACTCACATTTCCCGTTAATGACATTTGTGGTACATTATACAGAGTGATTTTTTTTATTATCTTCAGTTACACATTATTCTTGAATTTTTAACTAAGTAATACTTTTTAAGTTCATCCCTTATGCCTTGTANTTAACTATGTAATACTTTTTAAGTTCATCCCTTATGCCTTGGAAGGGGGTCAACTTTGTTTTTTTAAATGGTAACACATATTTTTAATTTAATAAAATGTTTGAGTTTTTAATTTAATAGTAAATGGCATTTGAATTTTTAATATAACTTAATTCGTTTATTAGATATAATCATTTAAAGTTTCAAATTTTTGAGTTAATATACAGGTATAATACACTAGGGATTACAAATATAGGTAGCTAATTGGTTTTTTATGACATTGATGTCACAGTCACGGATTGTTTATTATCAATTATAAATATCAATAGATATACTTTTTGTATTGTCAGTTAGTGTATTTATAAACTTACAACAATGTACCTTACTATCATTGATAATAACAATGCTGTGTACTTGCTCATATCGATGTCATAAAAAATCAATTAATTACCTGTATTTGTTATCTTTTGTGTATTATACATTTATATTAACTCAAAAATTTGAAACTTTAAATGATTATATCTAATAAACAAATAAAGTTATATTAAAAATTCAAATGTCATTTACTATTAAATTAAAAACTCAAACATTTTATTAAATTAAAAATATGCGTTACCATTTAAAAAACAAAATTAACCCCCTTACAAGGCATAAAAGATGAATTTAAAAAGTATTACATAGTTAAAAATTCAAGAATAATATGTAATAAAAGAATAAAAGATAATAATAAAAAAAAAATGTTTAATTTATTATTATTCTGTAAGTAATTGAGTGGCTTATGATAAAAAAATCACTCTGTATATGGGCTGAATTCTCTGTTTACCGAGTCAGTCACTCATTCAATTTCTTATCTCTAATTCTCAATTGACTAGTTAAACTCTTTAAGATTATTCCCCACGTACGCGAGTGTATTCTTTACATTGTGTGTCTATAATCTTAACTTTTGACATTTAGTTAAACCATACATTTGTTAAAATAATTAACACTTTCAATAATAATAAATACGCTTCTATTAATCAAATACGATTCTCTTGCATTAATATATCTACTATAATTTTAACAACCACAAGTCTATAATCAAGATTCTATCATCATCAGTAAATATCAGGTAAGAGTAGTGTGGCGGACCTGTAAGGCTCGCCTGAGGAAATTTTAATATTTATTTGTTGTTCAGGTTATCGTCTGGATTCCCTATTGAGCTATCCGCACAGAGTCCTTCAAGATGTGTATAGGAAATAGTGATTATTTATAAAGAAATAAATTTAATACTTTCGATAGAAATACTGGTTATAAATAGTAATATATATTATATGAAAAATATCACGTTACAAGAGAAATATAACAATTAATATAAATGTGTATATAGATATAAAGTAAACTTTCATAATAACATTTCAAAATAAGAATATGCTTTACAATTATAATGTTAGTTCTATATTGGTAGACTCTAGACACTAGACTGTCAACACTAGACTGACTATTGCTGCAAAATAGTCATACAAAGAAAACAAGGGGACATCCGCATACGGATGTCCCTATCAATTATGAACATATATTCGCAGAGATAAATATTTAATAAATTAATATTTAATAAAGTGGTGAAGCCACAACACCACCCCCCTAAAACTAGGGCTCATGTTCCATGAAGCCCGAAGTTTTACATACATAAATAAATAATAATAATACAATAATATCATATAATATGACATAAATCGAATATAATATAATAATATTATAATTCTACCCACTAATAGTGTTACAATTATAATTCGATACGACATAATGTTTAACGTAAGAACTCTATGAGGTTCTTATATCCACACAGAGTGTACATGTTCTTATATCCACACTATATACCTATACATTTTATTTATTTATACAATATATATATTTTCTTTTCATTATAAATATGCCCGCTATTACTTATAGTGAGGACATAGGAATGGAGGATGGTATTATAATATTTCTTGTATTTTTCCTCCTATATATTCCATATATTATTATTCCTATAATTATTAGTACGAATATTTTAAAGTAAAAGGAGTACGACAGTAAATAGTTAATTGCAAAACTTTCAGTGTTTTTGTTTATATTATTTTGTACCTCCTCTAATAGATTATCCACCCCTTTCATTGGTGTGTATGAATTTAATTTAATTTTATTTAAATCTATTACCTGCAAATTTTTCTTATCAACAAACCGCGTAATATTCTCAGGCAAGGGGATTTCTGGCATAAAATCTTCATAACGACTAGAAGTAAAACTTTTAATAGGCATTAGCACAGAATTCGCCGTAATGGCTTTACAATCATCCCTTAAACTTATCATCCCTGTTCCCACTAATAATGTGTTTAAACCAACCTCTCGTTCATCACAATTGACAATAATGTTTTCAGTGTTGGTTGCATATAACCAAGTATTTTTATATTTAAGTTTTAGAAATATACTTTCGTGTAATTTACCATAAACAAACTGACAAGTTGTAGGAACTATTGTGGGTTTGAAAAACAATTGAATTTCACATATGGACCTTTCGTGTCTATTGTATACAGCTCGCTCCCCAGAACATAACTTATATGAATTAGTTTGTTTACACAGATTGATTTCTAGGTCATCAAATAAAATATAATGTTCGAATGTACTACTGACCGCAATAAATTTCATGGTCGGACTAATGAACTGTACGGTGTCTGTGTTATTTACAATTACAGGAAACGGAAGTAAATGATATAGAATAAAATCGTAATTATTTGTTAATGGAATTTTTATTATGAAAATCAACGAATCTTTTCGGTAAAATAATGTTGTCTCAGCGATTGCTAATAAATCTACAGCCCCCTCAAATGTAATGTTTACCGGTAGCCTACCATGTTCAGGTAAATCTGCCTGAATTTTTGTTAACTGTTCGATTAAGTTATAAGGCGTAAGAATACTCGAATGAATAATTCCCGTTCGGGCTGTGGTAATTATTTCCCCTAATAAATCAACTTCAAATAGTGCTCTATCTAATAATAAATTAAAAAGTGTGAGTTGTTCTTCAATCAACTCCTCCATTCGAATACTATATAATGCGTCATTTATCCTATCTATTTCCAACTTAATCTTATTAAAATTATCATCAATAAGTTGCCTTTCGAGAGCTATAGTTTTAAATGTACTATTTAAATTTTCCATGTTAGACTTCATAATACTTAACTGTTCACGCGTAATTATAAGAACTTTATTATTATTGTCGACCAATTCTGAAATTCGAGATTCATATTTTTCACCGTCTTCCTCGGTTAAAGTCC
>NW_026099573.1:6236281-6249509 GCF_025091365.1 Daktulosphaira vitifoliae | reverse complement strand
TCGTAATTATTTTACACATATTAACTATATCAACAAAATGTGTCCTAAGCATAGAAATCATATCATTATATTTTGTTATATTCAAATACGTAACAATCTCCCAATTTGTATTAGTTAGCTGCAATGCCCCTTCATTTTCATAATAAATACCAGAAGAATATGGCGCGTCCAATAAACTAAATGCGGGTTCATTTTTGACGGGTCTAACTTGAATGAATACAAAAATTGTTAGCGTTACCATTACCCTAAAATATTTAAAACAGCTACTATTTATGATAGTTACGACTATTTATTAGGATTACTATTAATATTATTTTAAACTAAAACATATTTATATACATATATACTAACATAGTTCTTTAATATAAATTTTATTCATAAAATATTTTAGCATCATTTTTATGTATAGTGGCTAATTTCTTTCCCTTCTGAATGACCAGATTAAATTCGGTAACATCTATCACTTCATAAGGCCCTACCCAAATTGGCATTAATTTGTTTTTTCTCGTATGATCTATAGTAAGAACCTTATCCCCCACGTGAATATCTATTTCTTTCATTCGTTGGTCATAATAATCTTTAGTTTTATTTTTCCTTTTAATTAAATTTTCCTTAGCCAACCTGTGCGCTGTCTGCATTTTGCACTTCATCTCATAAGCATAATTATCATAATTATAGCATGGACTCACTTCTCTACTCAAACCTATGGGTAACTTTACAGGGTTACCATATAAAAGTTCGTATGGTTGGTATTGGGTACTCTCATGTATAGCGGAATTGTAAGCAAAAATAACAAATGGTATATGTTCGCACCAATCTTGTGCATGCATATCTACAGTATGTCGCAACATTTCTTTTATTGTTCTATGAGCTCTTTCTAAACCCCCATTTGTTTGCGGATGATACACGCTTGCTAAAAACTTTTCTAATTTTAAGATTTTGCACACCTTTACAAATATATCACTAACAAATTCAGCCCCGTTATCTGTAAGTATTGACTGAGGTATACCATGTAGACACACGAAATATTCCACGAAACCTTTGGCGATAGTATTCGCCTTATGATCTACCAATGGTACTGCAATTAGGAATTTAGTTAAATCATCCTGCATAGTTAATATGTATGAATTATTTCGATATGTAGTTGGTAGTCTCCCTACTACATCCATAAAAAATTTTTCAAATGGCCTCGTACTAGTAGTGGTAATTGCCATAGGAATTTGAGTTTTCCTAGAATGTTTATTCTTTTGACAAGACTCACAATTTTTTATAAAAAGTTTTATATCTTTTTTCATTCCCTTCCAGGTTACTTGTTCACTTACCCTATTATAAGTTACCCTATTATAAGTTTTATGAAACCCCAGATGCCCACTTAAAATAGAACTATGACTTGTTTCAATAATTTTACGTTTATCCACTTCATTAAATGTGTCATTTTTATATATTAGTATGATGACATTAGTCATCCTGAATACGTGTCTTATCATTGCCCTTATTTTTTCCCAATTTAACATTTTAGCATTTCCGTAGCTTATTTCCGACATAGCCAATTTATCTATATTATTTATTTTACAGAATGTTTTTAATTTTGTTAAACACGCGTAAATATTATCATAGGAAGGGAACCCATCCGGACCCTCTTCCGTGGTTACCAGAAAACACAAGAATCGGTTGCCTATTTTCAAAGTTATGACATCCGCTAATTTTGGTTTATCAATTTTGCTTTCTGCTATACCAAACTTATCACACGCCTCTTTAAATAACTGTCCTTTATACTCTATAATGATATGGAATTCATTGGGCGCTTCCAGGATATTCCCCCTTATCTCTTTGACTTTTGTATTTACAATAATTTTCGAGCTAAAATCATCATTAAATTTTTCATAGCTATCTACTATTTGACATTGGTTAATTAGTTTTACTCTACTCAATGCATCTGCGTTACAATTCATTTTTCCTGGCTTATATTTAATTTCAAAATCATATTCTTCTAACTTGATTCTCCATCTTAATAACCTACTGCTAGGATCTTTAACATTAAATAACCACATCAAAGATTTATGATCACTAACTAAGGTGAATCTAGTGCCAAAAACATATGGTCTAAAATGTTTTACTGCAAATATAATTGCTACAAGCTCTTTTTCAGTAGTAGTGTAATTTAACTCTGCCTCATTTAACGTTCTTGATGCATATGCTATGGGCAAGTCTTTACCTAAATCACCCTGACTCAATACAGCTCCCGCTGCATAATTACTAGCATCACATGTTATAATAAATGGTTTTTCGAAATCAGGAAATTGCAATATAGGACTATTACACAAACAATTTTTTAAAGTTTCAAAAGCATCATTACAACAACTTGACCATTTATACTCAATACCTTTCTTTAATAAGTTAGTTAATGGTTTTGCAATCTTACTATAATTGGGTATAAAGTTTCGATAATAACCAGTGAATCCTAAAAATGATTTAATTTCTTTAACATTACGAGGAATGGGAAAATTTCTCACACTCTCGATTTTTCTTTCATCAGGTTCTACTCCTCTCTCAGATACTTTATGTCCTAGATAAACAACTTCTTTTCTTAAAAACTCACATTTGGCAGGTTGTAATTTTAAATTATGTTCTCTCATTCGTTTAAATACTTCCCTTAATCTTTTCTTGTGCTCTTTTAAATCCCCTGAAAAAACAATAACGTCGTCCAAATAGACAAGACATTTAATACCCACTAAATTACATAAAACATTATTCATTAGTCGCTGAAATGTTGGCGGACTATTCTTTAAACCCATGGGCAATTTAGTATACTGATAATGTCCATCATCACTACTGAACGCAGTTTTTTCTTTTGAAACTGTACTTAAAGGAATTTGGTGAAAGCCTGAAGCCAAATCCAATACAGAATAATATTTAGAATTACCTAATCGATCTAGCACATCTTGTATTAAAGGTAAAGGCATTTTATCTCCCACCGTAATATTGTTTAATTTCCGATAATCCACCACCAACCTATACTTTTGCTTCCCAGTGGCATCTAATTTCTTTTTAACTAACAAGATAGGTGAATTCCAAGGCGATTTACTGGGTTCTATTATACCATCTCGTTTCATTTGGTTTATTTGCTTACTTATTTCATCCCGTTGACTATGTGGTAACCTATATTGACGCGTATAAAGAGGTAACTGTCCACTAGGCACTTTTATATCGTGACTTATAGAATCAGTACTCGTTAACTTGTCCCCTTCTAAATAGAATATATCGGCGTACTCTGCACATATGGATATGACATTTTCTTTCTCTTCGACATTTAAATGTTCTAAACGCAATTCAGACATCAATTTATCACGCCTATCTGACCCCAAGTGATTGTTATCTATTTTGTTTTCAACATTCGTACTCATTACTAATTCTTCCTTAAATATTTCATACTCAAAATCGCTTATATTCAGAGGCTTAATCGTTTTTTCTTCCTCAGATAAATTAATTACATTAACCAGTATTTTTCCATCTTTAACAATATTTAATACATTTCCCACAATAACTTTTTCAGCAATCTCTTTACGATCTATTAATACTGCTACTTTACTATCAACTATATTTTTATTTACTGAAACCGATGCTACATATTCTGACCTTGGTGGCAACTTAATCGAATTCTCCCTACAGAACGAAATAGTACTATTCTTTATGTTAATAATTGTGCCTTGTTCCTTCATGAATTCTTGCCCCAAAATACCCGCTTTTAAGAATGGAACCCTTTCATCAACTATATAAAATTTTATTATACCCAAATCAATTCTATTCACTTTGATTGGTATCTCAACTATGCCTATGGTTTCTACCAATTCAGCATTGATCCCTCTTAAGTACACGTTTTCCCCAGGTATTAACTTCGTGTTATCAGTTAAGCTTTTTAAACTAATAATGTTAACACTACTTCCTGTGTCTAACAAAAACTCTGCACAAGGATCTATAAAATTCGGCGACTCACACCTAATATGGTTCCCATCCATTTCTACAGTAATTAATTTTACATCATGCGGTTTTCTTAAATCTCCAACCTCTTTTGGAAAACTTTTCTCCCTTGGTTGACTAGAACTACTTGAACTCATCTCTGGGTCACTAGTATTATTATTTAGACTCTTTTTTCTTCTATTTTCTGCATTCTTTTTCTTAAAACATCTCTCTATTGTATGACCCCCTTTTGAACAATATTCGCATACCACGTAAGTATGCTCTACTACAGTTTGTTTTACATTATTTCTATTTCTATCATTCATTCTACAGTCGCGAGCGTAGTGTCCTACCTTCGAACAGATATGACACCTACCTTTAAACGACGAATTAACCGGGTTATTAAATTTATTATTTTTAAAATTATTACCATTTGGTACCCGCGTAAATCGAACATTATTTAACCTACGCCCCTCAATTTGAGCAAGGAAATTTTTTTCTTCAACTATCGCATGTTGAATAGCGGAGTCTAGTGTTGTAGGGTGTTGGCTTTTTACCATTACTTTTATAGAAGCTGATATACCTTCTAGAAATACATTTAATACTTGCTCTCTTAAACAATTTTTTATAATTAACGCATCTGGTAAACTTTTTCCTTGCGTGCTACAGTTAGAGACCTGACTTAACAAATTTTTTAACCTATTAGCATATTCTACTACCGATTCTTTATATTGCTGTTTACAACTAAACAACGCAGTTTGCAAATAAGAAGCATTTTTAGGTCTTTCGTACGAGTTTTTTAAAATATTTTTTAATTCCTCCCAGGTATCTATAACTTCGTATTTTATTAAGTCATATGCTTGTCCTTGTAACCTCGTAATTATAGTCTTGAGCATCATACTAACATGCTCTACTCTAGTAACCGATGCGACTAACTCGCATGCATCAATAAACCTAGGTAATTCTTCCTGGACTTCTCCAGTAAAAACAGGGACTAATTTTATTACATTATCTATTACTTTGCTAACCGATACCATTCCATCCCAATGTCCCTCACTAAATTTGGATTGTTCACTTGTTTTAGATTCCATATTTTCTGAATTACCTACTATAATTTCGTAAATTTGTGATTCGGATAAATTAACCTCAAAATTATCTTCCATAGACTACTATTAACGATTATTATTACGGCCTCAATTAACCACGTATACGTAATTTACAATAACTATAACTTATAATCAAAAGAACACGCGACAATTATACAATCAAACGCTTACGCTTTAGCAGACATTGAAACGATTTCTTCGTTTGTTTCTGGAATAGGAACTGAAACTGAAATAAATAATAGTTCTCTGCACACGGCTTCACTTGTCCACTCTCCTTAGCTTCGTTGTCTTCTCTGTTCCTCGATGGAATTAATTTGGAAAACTTTGATGATGACGATGATGCCGGGTTTCGGCACCAAAAATCTCCTGTGGCGGACCTGTAAGGCTCGCCTGAGGAAATTTTAATATTTATTTGTTGTTCGGGTTACCGTCTGGATTCCCTATTGAGCTATCCGCACAGAGTCCTCCAAGATGTGTATAGGAAATAGTGATTATTTATAAAGAAATAAATTTAATACTTTCGATAGAAATACTGGTTATAAATAGTAATATATATTATATGAAAAATATCACGTTACAAGAGAAATATAACAATTAATATAAATGTGTATATAGATATAAAGTAAACTTTCATAATAACATTTCAAAATAAGAATATGCTTTACAATTATAATGTAAGTTCTATAATGGTAGACACTAGACACTAGACTGTCAACACTAGACTGACTATTGCTGCAAAATAGTCATACAAAGAAAACAAGGGGACATCCGCATACTGATGTCCCTATCAATTATGAACATATATTCGCAGAGATAAATATTTAATAAATAAATATTTAATAAAGTGGTGGAGCCACAACAGTAGTTTTAATACATTAACTAAATTTATTAAGTAATGACCGTTAACCACCAATATTTCCCTCATATTTAAAAGTAATACTACTATTATTTTCTATCTTTCTTTTGGTTCTTACACTATACAGTTTTAAAATACCTAAACTTCAGTTGGTTTTTTATACATTTTTATTTTTTTATAATATTTTTGTACATTAGCTTAATGCTTGTGGTAATTAACCGTTAATTCTGTGATTAATTTTTTTAAAAAATATAAATAAGTAGTGTGATTTTATAAGAACGTTGGCACAAATCTTTTTTTAACACGCTTATATTTGTTTCACATGTATGTTGTTTGTTTGTTTGTTGTATGTTTATAACTCCACGCGGCACGTGTTATTATGTCGCGTATCCCGTCGTCTATGACCTTGAGACTAGACCGTCGTAACGCATTCACCCCACCCCGCTCACCAGTCGGCGCCTTCACTATTTTTCTGTATAATTTTATTTTTGGTTTTCGTACCCGTATACACGTGCGTGTCATGAATTATAAATATATATATATATAACAATTTTTTATTGTGACTGACACAGCCCCGCGTCGCTTCATTATACACGATGCCCCCCAACTCATGCCACCTTTATCAGCCGTCGCCCTATTATGAGTATTTGACTGACCAACATCTCGCGTTATACGCCGCGGTGCAAAGTCCAGCAAGTGCCGCACGGCCGACGACGTCCCGCCGCTAATGATACCGTAGTCTTCTTCTCATTGTCAAAGTGACAACGTCAACAAACCGATCCGCACTCGCGCACCGTCGTCATCTACTCTGCTAACCTTTTGACGCCCGAGGATCATGCCGGACATCGCGTCGTCGACGCCAGCGAAAGTGCCGAGATATTATGCGAAGATTATATATTCTTACCATCGCCGCTAATATTAATATNGCGCTTGCTGCTTTCCTTGGATGTGGTAGCCGTTTCTCAAACTCCCACTCCGGAATCGAACCCTGATTCCCCTTTACCCGTTACAACCATGATATTGATAATAACTACTATCATAACATGTAACTAAAAAGTGAAAAATAAATATAGTTTAAAAAAACTAAAAAACACGCTTTTAAAGCACATCGAACTAAAAAGTTAAAAATAATTTTTATAATAAGCTTACAACAATAATGTACGAAAAGTACTAGTATTATTGTGATAAAAGCGTGGGTGCTTTGTACCATATTTTTCGTATATTGAGCGCCCGACGCAATATATTTTTTCTCGTGACCAGCATTATAATGGACGTCCTGAAACTGANTAATGTACGAAAAGTACTAGTATTATTGTGATAAAAGCGTGGGTGCTTTGTGCCATATTTTTCGTATATTGAGCGCCCGACGCAATATATTTTTTCTCGTGACCAGCATTATAATGGACGTCCTGAAACTGACGTTAGGTATTCAGAGTAGCCTACGCCGTCTCTAAATTCACACCACCGTATTGTGATTTAGTCCGAAAATATTCAATATTAAGACAACACTGCATGGTCTCTCACGTTATCTAGGCTCAAAAGTTACACGGGCTACATCGCATGAAGGTAAGAGCAGAACTGAAAAGGCTTTTTAACTTACATATAACATATGTATACGACGCCTTAAAGCGTTGGCCTAAACTATTGCCTCAGGTCATCGTGTACCGCGTAGCGTGTCTACCTCTGTGACAGGTGTGTCAACTGATATTTTGCAGTACATTCGGCGAGCGCCTAGATGAGATACTATGCCAATTGTCTCTTTAACATCAGGTCCATCATGGAACCGACTCGGAACATGAACTCCAATTGAAAATTAAGTAAATCCCAGCTAAGCCCAAAAACCGATTCTTGCGGAGCACCATCCGTAACGGGTTTGGCTCTTCGACCCGTACGTTGACACAATTCAAATATAAGAAATCTAACAAACATTTTCTATTTTTAATCCAAAGCCATCATTGACTCACAAGAGCAATCTTACTACTTTTGCTTAAAAAAACTGTAATATATATATATATATATATATATTATCCCTTTTCCATTACAAAGTACAAATAAACCCTCAGTAAATGTATGATTATATTAAGTGAATTTCAATTAATTTATTGAGATACTTTTTCAGGGGCGTGCCTAGGGGATGGTTTTGGGGGTTCAAACCACCTCAAAATTGACTTTTTAAATTTTTAACCTTACTTTTTTCATGAAGTAAAAATTATATATTATAGTACAAAACAGTCACGGTGAAATAAAATTCTATTCTAAAATATTGACTGAATGTTTGACTAAACTTTTTATAGCTTTTATATTATTTTTTTTCGTGATGTTGAGTGACACGATGGCACCAGCCGGAAGGGTTCGGAGAATCGGTCTAATCTGAACGCGACGATAATGAATTTTTCGTTTAAATCTGTTTCATTTTTAGTAACGTGGTATAATTACTTGATTACCGATCGATTACGGACAAAATACATAGTGTCATACTAGGTTCTAGCCATAACGTCTTGTGTATAATACTGTCAGTTGCTAGACGTCAGTACTGAGTACTGAGTACTAGTATTTAATATATAATCGAATTACTACTATTTTATAGTATGATACTCATATTTTTCAATTGATGTTTAATATTGTTTGGTGAAAACAATGTGAAGGCAATTTTACACGGTTCAACGAATAAAAATAAAACTTCGTATGCGTGTACTGCAAAAGCTATACGCATCATTGTAGCAATAGCGATAGGTACGTACAAAATATAAAAAAAAATTGTATTCGTATATATTATGAATCTAACGGGGACTATGTTTGATTTCTTAATTAAAGAGAAAAAATGACAATTAAATACAGAGCTAAATGTTTCACCTAGAAATAATTTTGAAGTACCCTCATTACAATTTTTTTTAAAATCCACTGATCACATTTCGACTGAATTGAATAGTAATACCGAAAATGAAATATCAGCATCTTCATCAGAAACTTTAAATTCTACATATTCTCTAAAAATTACCCCAAATCGTAATTTGGGTTTATATTTAAATAAAACTCTTACTGACAATGATCGTGAAATGTTATTACTTTCTAAATGGTGTTCTTCAAAAGAATTAAAATTTCCCGTTGATCCTAAAGACACGCGTAATTTACGTTTTCAAATTCAACTGCTTGAATAACACGCATGGCTTACATATTCGGTGCAAAAAAAAGGTGCATTATGTTCTTATTACTTTTTATTTTCAAATAATCAAGTTCATCACTCAAGTCATTAACATGTAGGTTTTTTTTTTAAATTTCTATTGATCCTGTATTAAAAATCTCGCTTCTTAATCATTCCATAAATCTTGTCCATATCCAGGCGTTTACCAATGTACCCAATCCCATTTGGTCTATTTACATTTCCCCCTCTTCCAACCCTCCTTATATACTAACTGATAACATTTTTTCTTTAGTTTCTTATAATTCTATTATAGGCGGTGCCTTTAATGGTCACCATCCCTCCTACGGTGCACTAATCTCCATCATCGTGGTAACATTATTTCGTCTTCTATTTCTGCCTATAATCTTTGTATTCTCAATACAGGACTCCCCACCCTGTCTATATAAAAATTCTCCCTCTTTAAACGAGTCATGGTTTGATCCCTTCTGCAGTAAGGTTGCTCCTCCCTACGTCTCATCCTTAGAAGAATCCTCTCCTACTTTTGATCCTTAATTATCTCCCTTTTCATCCTCTTATTGCTTCGTTTACACTCAGTGAAATTTCCTATGCAATCTATTCGCGTAAATCGTCCATCTCTGGTTTGGATGGAATTTTCCTTTTGGTTTTAAAACATCTCTCATCTTATTGTCTTGAACTTTTCTTAGTCATTCTTAATTCTTTATGGTCCCAAGGTGTTATTGCTGATTCTTGGCGTAATTTTAACGTCATTCCCGTTCCTAAATCTAACTCAGCTTCCGTTGCATTTCGCCCAATAGCTCTTTCCTCTTCTCTTTGTAGAGTAGTCGAACATACTATCAAGAACCCCCTTGATTGGTTTTTTTAAAAAAATAACTGTCTTCCTGCTAACTTATACGGGTTTCGAAGAGGTCTGGGCACCATGGAGTGTTTATCTACTCTCACGGCCTGTATATACAAAGCATTTTGTGATAAATCCTATTGTCCCGCTGTTTTTGTTGACATCAAAGGTGCATTTGATTCTGTACACATTCCTACCCTTATTTCCCTTTTACATTCTTATTCTATACCCCCTACACTTTGTAATTTTATTTCACGTCTCTCTTCACAACGTTTCCTTACTTTCACTTCTCTATCCGGTTAAATATTAAATCGCACATCCTACCGGATAGCCCCACATGGTAGCTGCCTTAGTTCTCTTCTTTTTAATATTTACATGAGCAAAATTAGCCTCTCCCTCACCTCTAGTGGAACTTTCTCACTTTTCTATGCTGATGATATCGTTCTTTTTTCTTCTCATATAATGTCCTCAACTCTCTTAATAACNTGATGATATCGTTCTTTTTTCTTCTCATATAATGTCCTCAACTCCCTTAATAACTCACTTGCCGTCCTCTCTAACTCTCTTCAAATTCATTATTTTGAGGCTGCTCCATTGAAAAGCCAGTTAATAATTTTCACTAGAACGTAACATTCCCGTTTCTGACTTTCTCCGCCTTTTTCGACAGACAGTTCTTCAAGCCTGGCAGGACAGTTGGACTACAATAAAATTGAAAACGGTATGTTGGTACTGCTCGATATCTCCTTCCATTATTCATTCTCCATGGTTTCATAACCTTGACTTATCCAGAAATATCATTTTTCAGTACACAAGAATTAGGTTAGGTCATAATTTTCTTCCTTACCATGCATTCCATCTTTCCTTAAATTCCGTTTCCTTCTGTCTCCTACATGATAGTGAAGCTCTAAGCGATTTTTCTCATCTTCTCTTTGATTGTTCTGCCCTAATTAAAAGCAGAACTAAACTATTTAGCCTCTTAGCCTTTCACAATATTAATCACCCTTCCGTAGCTAATACTCTTAATTCCCATTCTTCCTTTATTATTATTTCCATCATATCTTACTTGAGGAGTTCGGGCTTTGTCATTTAATCTCTCATTATTTTATTTTATATTTTTCTATTTACTTATTTTCTCTCTTTTTCCATTATTTCAAATCAAAATTTTAATTAGTAATTTTTAGCTTCGATGCGAAGTTAAGAAGGCATTAATTTTACTGTGATATGTTTTTTTTTTCTTTATCACTTTTTCTCAGCTCTAACCGAACGGATTTCTTTCAACGATACCTCAAAAGATCACAAATCGTATCTAGTCAAAGACATTACCCTCAAAAATTGAATAATTTTCCCTCGTTTCCCGTAAATGGGGGAAACCTCCAAAAAAATTACAAATTTCAAAATCGCTTGTTTTCGAAATTTTTTCAATTTTTAGCTTCGATGCGAAGATGAGAAGGTATTGGTTTTACTAAGATGTGTTTTTAGCTTCGATGCGAAGCTGAGAAGGTATTGGTTTTACTAAGATGTGTTTTTTTTTTTTTTTTTTGTCTGTTACCACTTTTTCTTAGCTCTCACCGAACCGATTTCTTTCAATGATACGTCAAAAGATCACAAATCGTATCTAGTCGAAGACATTACCCTCAAAAATTGAAAAAAATTCCCTCGTTCCCCGTAAATGGGGGAAACCTCCAAAAAAATTACAAATTTAAAAATCGCTAATTTTCGAAATTTTTTCAATTTTTTTTACTTAAAAGTGCCATAACTTTTTCAAAAATGAACATATCAATATAATTCTTTTTTATATAGATGCATAATATCATTACCTTTCATTTGGTATATTTTTTTCATAAATTTAACCCTTAACCTGCCCACAAGGGGGGATTTAAAATGACAACTTTTTCACAAAAAATTAATTTTTTTAACTTAAATTTTGAAAATGTTCCGGAAGGTCTGACACTTTTATATATATCTTAAATTAAAGCTAATGTAATATGCTTTATCATGAAAAAAAAAAATTTCGGACTTTATCTTATCTTCATGGTGAAAATGGCTACCGAATGCTATTTTTGTGTGAAAATTTTCGATTTTGTATTTTCCATTTTTAACTTTATTATGCTATAACTTTTTGAAAAATGTATGAATCATTACAATTTTTTTATGAGAAGTAGTATTTATATAGATCTTTCATTCGACATACTGTTTTTTTAAATCGGACCATTTCCCTAAATACAGGGGGGATTCAAAACATAAAAATGCATATAGAAAGTAGAACTTTTTCAACGTAACTTTTGAAAGTGTTCCGGAAGGTCTGACACTTTTATATATATCTTAAATTAAAGCTAATGTAATATACTTTATAATGGTAAAAAAAAATTTCGGACTTTATTTTATCTTCATGGTGAAAACAGACATTAAACTTAATAAAAAAAATACGATTTTTGTAAAAAAATTCTTTTTTATATTTTTAACTTTATAATGCTATAACTTCTCGAAAGATGTATGGATCAATATAATTCTTTTTTTTGTAGATGCATGATGTCTTTACCTATCATTTGGTATATTTTTTTTATAAATCTGACTTTTTACCTGCCTACAGGGGGGGATTCAAAATGACAACTTTTTCACAAAAAATTGACTTTTTCAACTTAAATTTTGAAAGTGTTCCGGAAAGTCTGACACTTTTATATATATCTTAAATTAAAGCTAATGTAATATACTTTATCATGGAAAAAAAAAATTTCGGACTTTATTTTATCTTCAAGGTGAAAATGGCTACCAAATGCTATTATTGTGTGAAAATTCTCAATTTTATTTTTTACATTTTTAACATTATAATGCTATAACTTATTGAAAAGTGTATTGATCAATATAATTTTTTTATGGGAAATACTATTTTCTAATAATCTCTTTTTTATTCTACATACTTTGTCTTAATCAGGATATTAATAAGGAACTAGCAGTTTATGAAGCTTTTGGAATAATCCACCAATTTTTTAAAATTAAACACTATCTAAAGATTTGCATCGAAGCGTTTTTTTTTTATAGTGATTTTAATCACTGTCAGATATCATTATACTTGATCCAACTATGCCACGTCACCACTGTGCCGCGACCCCCCTGTGCTGGGTTTTTTTTTACTTAAAATTGCTATAACATTTTTAAAAATAACCAAATCAATATAATTTTTTTTTTATAGATGCTTGATATCGTTACCTATTATTTGGTATATATTTTTTATAAGTTTAACTCTTTACCAGCCCACAGGGGGGGATTCAAAATAACAACTTTTTCACAAAAAATTGACTTTTTCAACTTAA
>NW_026099573.1:6189097-6236117 GCF_025091365.1 Daktulosphaira vitifoliae | reverse complement strand
GAAAAAAAATTTCGGACTTTATTTTGTCTTCACGGTGAAAATGGCTTTGGTATTATTGTGTGAAAATTCTCGATTTAATTTTTTATATTTTTAACTTTATAATGCTATGACATATTGAAAAGTGTATGGATCAACATAATCTTTGAATGAGAAATAATATTTTTAATAATCCCTTTTTTATTCGACATACTTTATCTTAATCAAGATATTAATAAGGAATTAGCAGACCATGTAGCTTTTGGAATAATCCACCAATTCTTTAAATTTAAACACTATCTAAAGATTTTCATCGTAGCGTTTTTTTTTTGATAGTGATTTTAATCACTGTCAGATATTATTATACTTGATCCAACTATGCCACGTCACCACTGTGCCGCGACCCCCCTGTACTAGGTTTTTTAGATTGTACTTTGGAATCTCTATTAACAATCATTTTAATAAAATTTAATTTTTCTTTTTTTTTGAGTATACTAACAATTATTGTCATTTTTGTTATACCATTATAACATAGCACTGTTATTGTTATACTTCTAATTTACTTATTTTTTCTTTGTTTATAATTGAGCTAAATATTATTTTAATAAAGGCTGTAAAAAAAAAAAAAAGTCTTCAAATGTGGTTTTAATATTTGACAGTAGTTTTAAAATATTATGGGTTTTTATGAATACAATTGGAATAGTTTATTTTATACCTACTTATTTTAATGTTATAATTGTACATTTAATACTAACATAAAAAAATTAAAACCACCCCCAAAACACAATTCTGGGTACCCCCTGTACTTTTTAATTGTAATATAAGACGGTATATTCTTAACCAATAATTTCATACACTTACTATTATTTATAATTTAAAATAATTATATATTTTAAGGAAAGTCTAATTTTTAATTTATGAATGCGCGACTTATAAAACTAGATGATTTAATTAGTAGCTATAGCAACACTCAAATGGAAAATCCAACAATATTAATCATGAAGAAATTGTGTTGAAACTTGACCTTAATTTTTCTTACCGGTATGTAAATAAATATATCTTAGTGAAAAAATGGTTTGTATGAATGAAGGTTTTCAAAAAATATTTCAAAAAGTTGTACTAGGATGGACGACAGCGTATTTATACTCTGTTTTCTCATGTTCTGTCCCCAAGTGCCCAGAAATCAATGCCGGATGGCACATATACCCTTATGACAAGAGGTACTTTATTTCCTCCAGTATATTCATGATCAGCACCTCCATTATGATCGCCGAATTGGACATATGGATCTGCAATATGAGACCGAACAACAAAATCATTCGATTTATTTTAGAAGTACTGTAATTAGTATATTTTAATTTAGTAGCCTAGAGATAACTAAAAAGGGCTATAACCTCCTTCCAGCCAATTATTACTATTAACTGTGATTTTAGCGCTAGTAAGAGTATCTGACTAACTACGATAAAAAGGCCATTAAACCCCTCTGAGTTTTCATTCTGGTCACATCGTTTTAAAGCTATCTAATTTTGGTTCTCGTTGTTGTTACTTTTCATATAATGTATTAAAATGTAGTTGCTTTAAAAAAATAAATAAATATACATAAAAAAACATTTTTAAAAAGTAGGCGGATATTAAATTTATTTGGTTTGAGGATCGTATACTTCGAGCTTCACATAAATACAATAGTGAAGGTATTTCACTATTTTAGTGCATTTCTAAGCAGCAAAGGTATCAGCGGCGTTTTCAGCGCTTTTTATTTCATTCTTGAGTGTAAAAAAATGTCAAGAAAAGGTTGAAAATTAAACTTTTTTTTTCTTTTTTTTTTAAATTTATTTATCTAAAATTCTACGAGCAAATTATACTATTCAATGGTTTTTTATCTACTGGAGGGAGAAAGAAAAAAGTCTCTACTAATTAAAACACTTTGAGGTTTTGTATAGCCCTTAGTATCTTTTATCTTGTTTTTTATATTAATTTTGTCTAGTAATTAGACAATTACTCCTTTATATTTTTAAGGTATTAATTTAATTTATTTTTCTTTTTTTTTAAATTTATTCATCTAAAATTCCACAAGCCATTAAAAAATTCCATTTGTTTATAATATTTTTTAAATAAAAATTTGTTTCTGAAATATATTGGTAGTTGTGATTATTATTTTTTGTGTTGACAGGTTTACATCAAAACTGTGATAATATTAACAGCTTATGTAGTGTTTTGGCATCCAATAATCATGTCAATATCAAAACTAAATAATTTTTTAAGTATACAGGTAAATAACAAGTGTTAACAGGGCTATAGCAAACGTTGGAAAATACCACTGCCAGTATTTACAAAATTTGTAAAAATTGGTCGTACACTTTTTTTTTTTTAATAATAAGTTTTATGATTGTAGGACAATCATAAAAATTGTAAAACAAATAGCCGATTTGTTTGTTTAATTTAGTTTATTGTCAGCTGTGCTGTTCTAGCTATGGTCTAAGTTTTGAATAATACTTAAAGATAAATTTATAGTTATAGATATTTATATTTTTGACTTACAGTAGCGTATTTAGAAGGGACACAGGGGCACGTGCCCCCCCTAACTGAGTCATGTAAATATTTTATCAAGCAATGTAATAATGTATATCATTGGAAAATTCATTTGTTGGTTATCGACGATACATGGGCTTATGAAATGTTAGTCGATATAGATGTCTTGTGGAGTAAAATTTGACGCCCGTACAGTTGTCCCGTTATTGTTATCACCTATTTTTTAAGTGTTTATTACGTAGAGATCAACTGTATAAAAAGAAATATTTTTATTAATAATGGATTCAAAACTAATAACAGATTTCTTTTCAAAATGAATAATCAATACATATTTAATATGCGTTGACAAAAGTTATGAGCAAAAAAAAATCGATTTATGGTACCTTATTCATGAACATTTTTTGTGTCCCCCCTATTATAAATGCCTAAACACACTACTGATGACTTAGATATAGATATGTCGTCTTGAAAGAAAAGATTCCATTTATTTTCAAAATAAATTACTGGTTTATTTTAAAAATATATATATTATTATTTTATTTATTTTGACTTAATTCATTTAGGCATTTATGTGGAACAAGAGTAAAAACACTTACATCACAGCCAGTGTTCAGTGTTTAAAAAATGTTAGAAGTTCTAAAATGTATTCAATATTATTAAGTGTTATACTATTGGTAAACGTGTTACGCGTGCATGGCCAAAAAGACTTGTAATTATTTTAATTAATTAAATTATTATTATAAACAATATTAAGAATAAAATTATCGGGGGAGTGGAATTTAGTTAAAAGAGTTGACCACAACACATTTATATTTATTTTATTAGAGCTTATCAATATCATACGTTTCTATAAACGAAACTACTTTATCTCAACATAATTTCATCAACCGTTTTTAATTTTAAAAAGTCAGAATATAAAATTCAATATATGTATTCAATTAAAAAAAAATTAAATTTTTTATTCCTGAATATTTTGTTTTTTAGACTTATCTTTAACCAGTGTACCATAGATATGAAACCAGTAAACCCATTCGGAGTATAAATATGTATTTTAAATGAGTTCATTTGATTCAATATTGAGTCATATGTATCATAATTATTTGTCATTAGACATTTTATATAGATTTTTAGGTTATAAAAGGTTGTCGAGGATAATAAAGTTTACTGTGTGATAATTATATATATATATTTTTTTTAGTATGCGTTTGGTCAACCAAGTTTAAAATAATAACTAAGATTTGAAAACTATAATCAATCAAAGTAAAATTTGAAATGCTTAAGATCATATTAGTGTAATTGTCATTTTGTATGTATAATAGTTATATAAATAAATACATTCAGATATATATATTCAGATTAAATTAATTTGTAAAATTTTTTGTTTTATTATGTGATATCATTGAAAAAGGCTCAGTGAATTTGGTACAATTTTTAAAATTTTAAATAATTACATAAAATATTTCTGTATTTTCATGTAACTGTGATCCAATATTTTCCATAAGAAAACATTGCATATATTCAAGTGTATTATTCTGTAAAATAATATGTAATATGTAAAATATTCTTGCATAATATTATTATAAAAGTTAAAAGCAAAGGAGCATATCAGTGGTGTAATCAGGTTTTTTGGTGAAAGTGATAATTAAAAAAAAACAAATATTTGCTAATAATTTTATAAATTAATTTAAAATTTTACGTTGATGAATAAAAAATAAAAAAATTCAATTAAAACCGTGTTATGAATTTTTAGGATATAAAATGGTTATATAATTATTTTTAGCATGCCAAATGTGTTAAATAATTAATAGTTCAATATTATTTAGTAGAATTGTAACTTTTGAATATTGTTATTTTTGTAGCAATATTGTTTTTATTAATATTTTGTCAAGTAGGAATTTAATTTAAAAATATTGAAAATAACAAATAATAACAAAGTTTATACTAATATAGTTCAATAAACTCGTTATATTATATTTTCAATATAAATATTAATTATTTTAAATATAATACTACATCAATTTATGATAGTATAATTTATCATAATGAATATTATGATATAATATATCAAGAAATCATTGAAGTTTATAAGGAATATACCGAGCAACTGCAAATATGGATAAATCTTCAAGCTTTTCAAATAAGAAAAAAATGCTACCAGGAACCTTAATATATTTGCTATAAAAATAATTTTCAAATTGTAACAATAATAATAATATTAATAATTCTTAATATATTCAGAGTTTTAATAATAATAATGCTAATAATTTAGCATTAATAACAATAAAAATAATAATACAAAATTCTGCACTTATTGTAAAAAAAAATTTTAACAGACAGAGTTAAAGGTCACAATCTTCTCAATTTAAATTTAAATTTAAATTGAGATTTAGATTTATTTAATAATAATTTTATTTGACTAAGTATATTGCAATTCTATACTTACTGGGTAGCTAGTCTCGTCGCTAATGTCTTTGTTTTAACGAACATTGCGCCGGCAGACAACGCAGAGAAACTTACCAGTATATTTGCAGTGTTCAATTTTTGTCTTGGTGATTATTGTGCCGCATCCTTTCAAGGCGCTAGCGCAGGAATACATTGGGCCACCATCAGGCACGTGAACATTGGTGGGCCTGGCCCCCCTTAGATTTAATGTGGCCCAGGGCCAGCCCCCCCAAATTTAAAATTCAATTATTTTTACGAATTATCAATAAGGTACTAGGCCTTATATACATTGAAATTATTATTAATTTGTGATTACTATTGAGTAATACAGTTATTATTATGGCTGTATTTTCATTTTTATATTCATAGAAAACGTTATTTGAAAAAGATAACATTCTGGACGTAATAATAAATTGAATAGCAGTTACTCCAAACGTGGTTGTAGATAAATTTTTTTTAACTCTGGTCCAACAAATGATAAACTATCAAGTATCATTGATACTTATTGAAATATGCATTGATTAGAATCTAGTTGATTACAAAATTCGATAGAGTAATACTCTATGAAAATTTTTTTTATATATCTTATCTTTAATCTGTTTTTTTTATTATAATTTAGTAGTTATAATAGGTAATTTATTTGTTTTTGTTAATTTGTTATTTGCGTGCTCTAAATAATAGTAATGAAAATATGACTAAAAAAAGGCAGGAATTGTTTTTAATTTTAAATAAAATAAATTTTACATTGTTTATAATTTATATTTATTTTCAAAATTATTTATAACTTATTTGTTATTAGTATTTAGGTATAAATTATTTTTTCTTAAAAGTTGAAAAATTAAATCAGCTTATGTTCACATCATTATTTTATTAGCGTCGATGCAAAACTGAGAAGGTATTGGTTTTACTATGATTTTGTGTCTGTTACCACTTTTTCTCAGCTCTCACCAAACCGATGTCTTTCAATGATACGTCAAAAGTTCACAAATCGTATCTAGTCGAAGACATTACTCTCAAAAATTGAAAAAAATTCCCTCGTTCCCCGTAAATGGAGGAAACCTCCAAAAAAATTACAAATTTAAAAATCGCTTGTTTTCGAAATTTTTTCAATTTTTTTTACTTAAAATTGCTATAACTTTTTTAAAAATAACCAAATCAATATAATTATTTTTTATAGATGCTTGATATCGTTACCTATTATTTGGTATATATTTTTTTTCATATCTGACCCTTTACCTGCCCACAGAGGGGGATTTAAAATGACAACTTTTTCACAAAACATTAATTTTTTCAACTTGACTTTTGAAAATGTTCCGGAAAGTCTGACACTTTTATATATATTAAATTAAAGCTAATGTAATGTACTTTATTATGGAAAAAAAAATTTTGGACTTGTTAATTGAGCTAAAAGTTATGGTAATAAATTTATTTTTTTTATTTTTATTATTATAAACTTTCACTTTAAAGGACAAAAAAAGTAGGTTAAGAATTATTACTTTTAACATATTAAAAATCAATAATAACTTGAAAACAATTAATTATCAAAAATATATTATCTATAAGTAAAAAAGAATTACTAATCTGGATATAAGTAAGGAAGTAGAAGTTGTTGTTGCTTTTGTAATTATCCACAAATTTTAAAAATTAAAGACTATCTAAAGATTTGCATCGAAGCGTTTCTTATGATAGTGATTTTAATCACTGTCAGATTAAATCTATACTGGACCCAACTATGCCACGTCCCCACTGTGCCACGACCTCACTGTGCTGGGTTTTTTTTATATTTATCTGTTCATAACCATCAGTCAATGACTGTCTGACAAAATCATCTATTGTTTTTTTTATTATAAACTTTCACAAAAATCAACCATAAAGGATTAACAAGATAGGTTAAATATGTCATTTTTCATATTTTTAACATATTAATAATTAAAATCAGTATTAATTTAAAACAATTTTTTTTTATGTCAATACTTATTTTTTAATAATAAGTAATCCTATCAAAACTTAGAAGTGATAGAAAAGTCTAATTAGAGATATAAAAAGAGCGCGAAAAGTTGAAAAAGAAATGTATATTTTTGTTTATTATAATTTTTTTGCAGAATAATGGTAATTAGTATAAACCAATAATACTTAGTATTAAGGGTGTAATAAATTAGTAGTAATATGTATTTAGGGAGCAGAATAATAATAATTGGTAATAAAGGGAGAGAAAATAGGAATAATTAGTAATTAAGGTTGTGAGATGCAGTAATTTAAGGGTAATAATTAGTAATTCAGGATGTGAAATATAGTAATTAAGGAAGAGAAAAATAGTATCTAAGGGTAATTAATATTTAAGGGTGAATAATAAAGAGGAATTAGGGGTTATACTAAAAGCTAGGGGGAGTTTTTAATTAAGGGGGATACTAAAAGAGTAGTTAGGGGAAATATACAATTAAGGGGGTATAATAAAGAGATAGTTAGGGGGAGTTGATAATTAAGGGAGTATACTAAAAGAGTAGTTAGGGGGAAATATATAATTAAGGGGGTATTTTTATTAATTTGTAGATTCTATAATTTTTAATAAAAAATATATATATAGTGTTCTATGACTATATTTTTTTGTATCTGTGAACGCTCAATCTCAGCTCTCGCTGGACCGATTTTGATGAACATAACATCAAAAGATCACAAATCGCATCTAGTAAGACATAACCTTCAAAAATTAAAAACGTTTCTCTCGTACCCTGTAAATTTCCCCCATTTGCTGCGTACGATCCTCCAAAAAATTACAAATGTAAAAATCGCTAATTTTTGACATTTTTTAATTTTTTTTTACTTAAAACTGCATTAAATTTCTAAAAATAGCCGAATCTATATAAATTTTTTTATAGATGCATAAACCCTTTGACCCTTGCCTGCCTACAGGGGGGATTCAAAATGACAACTTTTTTACAAAAAATTAACTTTTTCAACTTAACTTTTGAAAATGTTCCGGAAAAACTGATACATTGATATATATCTTAAATTAAAGCTAATGTAATATACTTTATAATGGTAAAAAAAAATTTCGGACTTTATTTTATCTTCACGGTGATAACAGACATCAAAGTAAATAAAAAAAAAACGATTTTTGTAAAAAAATTCTTTTTTATATTTTTAACTTTATAATGCTATAACTTTTTGAATGATATATAGATCAATGTAATTATTTTTTTTATAGATGCATGATGTCTTTAGCTATCATTTGGTATGTATTTTTTTATAAATCTGACTTTTTACCTGTCTACAGGGGGGGATTCAAAATGACAACTTTTTCAACTTAAATTTTGAAAGTGTTCCGGAAAGTCTGACACTTTTATATATATCTTAAATTAAAGCTAATGTAATGTACTTTATTATGTAAAAAAAAATTTCGGACTTTATTTTGTCTTCACGGTGAAAATGGCTTTAGTATTATTGTGTGAAAATTCTCGATTTAATTTTTTATATTTTTAACTTTATAAGGAACTAGCAGATTATGTTTTTATTATTATTATGCTTTTGGAATAATCCACCAATTTTTTAAAATTAAATACTATCTAAAGATTTGCATCGAAGCGTTTTTTTTTTGATAGTGATTTTAATCACTGTCAGATATCATTATACTTGATCCAACCATGTCACGTCACTACTGTGTCGCGACACCCCTGTGCTGGGTTTTTTATAATACTGTAATAATTAGTATACTTTATACGAATATATTATTTAAAATTTGAACATTTTTGTAAGTATTTTATTGACTATATGACGTGTAGTGTAAATCGTATACGTAGTGCATTTAATACCAAAATCAACATCGAATTACTTGAAATATTATTTCATTACATTGAACGTAAAGTAAGTACAATTTAACCTATGCTTTCGAAACTCCATCAATCTATTGCGTAATAAACCATTAAATAATTAATAAGAGAATTAATAAATTAAATTAAATTATATAAATTAAAAATATTTAACATTCCAAATATTCCCCTACTATTCCAAACAATTTCCCAATCTATTTTAATCTATATTTCTTTTTCTTTTTATTCTTTTAATTATTTTTATTTTTTGGTTTATTACACCCCTTCCAAAATATAATGAAATTTTAAATAATTAGGTAACATATCTTATTTTACAACTTGGGATCTAGCATCTCGTTTCCACTAAATTAAATTAGATCCAAACGATGCTCCTGTTTTTATTAACGGCAATGAACTAATTTTCAAATTAAATTTTGAAATTATAATATTAATTTTTAATAATAAAATAATTTTTTTAGTGTTTAGCCAGTCTTTATAGGCGGTTCATACCAAATTTTTCTAAAGTAGCTCGCCCTTTATTATTTTTACTTTCTAAAAACGTAGAATTTAAATTAGTCGATGAGAAAATAAAATCTTTTAATAATTTGAAAGAAATTTTAATAAATGAACCATTATTACTATAACCAAATTTTTACAAAGAATTTATTTTAATCACGGACGCGCAAGTAATTATGCAATTAGAGCTGTGCTTAGCCAAGATGATTTACCTAATGATCTACTCATAGCATACGCTTTGCATATTTTAAATAAAAGCGAAATTTCTTATACGGTTACTGAAAAAAAACTACTTGCTATTGTTTGGGCAATCAAACATTTTAGGCCATAATTATATGGTATTAATATTTTAATTCAGACAGACCACAATTGTTAACTATGGCTTTATAACTTAATAGATTTTGACTCAAGATTTATGACGTGGAGATTAAAATTATTAGAATTAAACTATGATATTTTTTTTAAAAAAAGCGTGAATAATACTAGAACTGATGGCCTTTCAAGAACGTCACAAAACATAAAAGAATGAATTATTAATGTTGCCGCCTGAGCTGTTCTAAAAAATCCAAAATAAAAATGAGGAATAGAACTCCGCCGCACGGCTTAAAATAGGGACAACTAATAATCAACAAAAATTTCTTAATCAATTTAAAATTTGTTAAATGAAAAATATTTTTTGTTAATCCAAAATAAGATTGTTTAACTTAATAAATATAACGAAATAATTCAAATAACAAACAATTTTTTATTATTACTGAATTAAATAATTTATAAATATGATAATTCATACTACTTACATTTAGTTATGCTCCATATGAATAAAATTAATTTATAACAGTAATACAATACCCGCAGTTTTACTGTAATAATATACCAGCCAATGTAAAAGAAAAAAAAAATGAAAACAACTGTATGCCTTTAAAAAATAATATGGATAATGTATTTTGATATAAAAATTGAACAACGTTTCTTTCTTTCAATAATACAAAAAAATAACACTTAACTAACAAGCCAATTTAACCTAACTGTATAATTTTACAACAGGTACATACATTATATTTTGAATAAAAAACGGCCGAACAACACAGACCGCTGATAAGGCGTCCTAACAGCTGATAGCGCACAAGCACTACCAGCTGACCACACCCAACCAGTGCAGCTCTCACACTTGGCGCGAACAAATAATAATAACAACTTCGAATTTAATAATAATATTACTAATTCTTTTATAATTAATAGTTATAGTAGTTTTATAGAAACTCATAATAAACAGTCAATTTTATACAAAAATATTATATATTCTAATGATGCAGTTAAAACAGCTAAAATTAAAAATATTGTCTTATTCTGATTAAATCTGTTTATATAAATGAAAAATTTGAATTTAGAATATTATTAGTCCTACAACTATAGTAAATCGAAATGAAATTAGTATAGAAAATATAAATGAAGAATTCAACATTTTAGAGATTAAGACTTTATAAAAATGATAAATTATTTTTTACAGTTAAAATAAAACCAGGAGGCTTAAGTGGAAGACCTTTAAAAGATAAATCAACCAAATTGATCTCAGATTTCTATAAACTAACTAATGGTAAACTTTGAATCTAATGGTTTGAATCTAAACCTAATGAAAATTATAAACAATCAATAAAATATATTAATTTATTTTATAATTTTATTTAAGATTCTTTTTTATAAGATATTACAAATCTAATTTTTAGTTATTAATTTTAGCTTTAAGCTGAGGAAGACCTTGTTTGCAATAAGGTTTGCTTTTCCCTTCTACGTCATCTTTTGTAACATGTACACTAATAATATTATTTCCTGGTATTTCAAACATTGGTTCTAAAAGAATGGATTCCTAAAATATTGATTGATTTTTATATATTAAAAATAATAAACATAATGAGTTTTACAATGCATCTAATAAATTTATAAATCTTATTATACAAATGATACTTTTAAAATATAGTGCTGAAGTTACATTTAAGAGGTCTAGATACAAATTAATAACAGGTTCTCTAAAGATATTTCACTTGCTAAAAAATATTTTAATTTATTAGCATGTAGTCAAGTTTTTAGGGTATTATGTTTAATTAGCTATTCAAGTTTTTTGACCTATTAATAGACATATTGTTTAAAAATTAATCACACAAAATGACAGAGAAAGAAAATTGCACAGAAAAATATTGTAGTAAAATTATTAACTTTTCAGATTTTCTTAAAATGTAACCAAATTTGAAATAAAAAGTCATAGGTAGACTTATTATAATTTTCCAAGTATGGTAAAAATGTGAGGCTTCCAAAATCCTTGGAATATTGAAGTTGGACGAACAATCGACATTTAAAGAACGTATTACTGAATTGTTAACACAAAAACGCGTTTACCAATTTCATAGTGATAACAAATTTATATTGTATTTAATAATATTAACACATTATTTAAGATGTTTGGGATCCAAATTAGTATTCTTTGTTGTATATATTTATACTAAATACTATAAAAAAAAGAAATGATATTCCTATCGAATTAGTAGAAAGCTCCTTAAATGTAAAACCAAGTTCAATTATAAAATGACCTAAATCTGAAAGAATAATTTATTGCAATATATATAGATAGATAGATGTAGGTTACTACTAATTTTATAATATTTTAAAATATATTAGATGTTTATTTATGTAAAAAAAACTATGAACTATGTAATCTATGTATTAAACTTATATCAAATTTGCTATGTAACCTGTTGTGATTCAAATGTATTAGGTATTAAAATTATAGATATTATTTTTCTCCGGGGCACATGGTGTCATGAACCCATAACTATATGTAAATATTAGTTTTAAGGAATTTGTATTATTAGAAAGTAAAAGTAAATAATAGATTATTATTAATTGCATTAGAAAGTATAACACTAGAAGCATTGTTAATTGTATTGTTAATTGATTATTATTTCTAATAAAAAGGGACCTGACCACTCATTCGGTGGTCAGTGTACAATCGATGAATGTTACATTATAGTTATTATTTCATGGTGATCAAATTGGACTTGTAACGCCTAGTTACTACATTAATGTACTGCGGTGGTAAGATATTATAATTCGATTTGCTTATACTTAAGATATATCATGCTTATCACATTGATAAGTATGATAAGGGCAGTTTAAAATTTTTATTTTTTCTTATATAACACAACACGGTGTTAATTGTAAAAGATTTATGTAGTATCGTTACGCACTTTTATAGGTACATTGTAATAAATATTTTGTATATTGTTAATACCTTAAAGATTTAATTACTAATAAAATTATGATATTCTTATCAGTATCAGTTGTCTTCTAATCATTTGTAACTAACGGAAAGTTAATTTTCTAGATAATTACTTTTAAAAATAAAGAATTTTCATTTATAGATTTTTTATTTCCCGTGATCATTAATGAAATACCGATTAATATATTTTACTTAACATTATTCGATTCACTTAAATTACGTATCATCCACCAAAAATAATCTTAAAAACTTTAGCAGTCAACTGGAGTACCGAAATATTTATTTATTAAGTAATTAAGAAAGATGACTTTTGAATTATAATCTATCATTTGATATAAAAATAGTTATATTAGTTCATATATAAATGCTAATATTGAATCCAAATTTTATTTTTCTAAAATATTTGACTATTTATAAGGCAATTGTATATTTCAGTTGTTTTAAATATTTATTTAAAATTCTTATAATAATTATACTTCATTGGTATAATTGTTTTTTAGATGATGTTAAAATCTATATTTAAAGTTACATCTGGAGGGATGTTGTTGTTTGTTGGTTCTAACTTGCTGTCTTTAAATGAAACATTTTATAAAAAGTATATTATTCCAACAATTTTCTTGCTGGAACCAGAAAATGCACATAATTTTGTAATTTTTACTGGAAAGTATGGACTGATTCCAAAATCATTCTATCAAGATCCTACATCATTGGTAAGTTAGATACTTTAGATTCACTGGAGTAATTTGTAAAAAATAGACCTTATTATTCTATCAAAACACTTTTCTATATTCAATAGAATACAGAAAATTTTACACTATATATATATACAATACAGAAATGAGATTTCAATTAAAATCATAGTCAAATTTTGTAAGCACAACTTTTTAAACCAAGAAATTTTTTAATTATCATTTTATTTTATTATTTTTTTAACTCATTAATACTTAGTAATATATAAACAGTTTGACTTTAAGAAAATAGATAAGCATTTTACTTGAAAGCTAAATTAGTTTAATGATTTATCATTGAAGAAGTAATTAATAATATTAATTGCATTCTATTTGTATTAATACTCCTATATTATTTTTGTACTTTTAATTTTTTTTTAGAAAACAACTTTATGGAATATAAATTTTAAGAACCCCATTGGATTAGCTGCAGGATTAGATAAACAAGGCGAGGCAATTAAATCTATGCACAATGTTGGATTTGGATTTGTAGAAATCGGATCAGTTACTCCTTTTCCTCAACCTGGAAATGAGCTTCCTAGAGTATTTAGAATAATTAATAAAGATGCTGTTATCAATAGGTATTGACTTTTTAATTATATATTTAAAATTGAGATAGCCTACATAGTTCAATTGCGTACTCAATGCTTAGGTATTGAGATTTGATTCTGTTGCCCTGAGCTTGTAGGTTTTCTGTCCTTTCTAGAACAAGGAATAATTTTCAAGCAGGAAGTTAAATATAAATTTTTAATAATTATTATTTAAATATATATACTCATAATATTATTAATTTAAAAATTATATTAGGTATGGATTTAATAGTGATGGTCATGATGCTGTTTATGAAAGAATTGTAAAACAAAAAAAAGATGATTTTGTAATTGGTGTAAATTTGGGGAAAAATAAAAACTCTGAAGATGCCAAAACTGATTATGTTAAGGGTATTGAAAAATTTTCATCAGTTGCTGATTATTTTGTTATTAATATTTCTAGGTAAAATTTAGTAAACAATTTTTAATTAAGTTGTAATTAAAAATTATAGTCTAATTTAACTTTATTAAGATTAAAGGTAGATATTCATTAAACTAGAGAAATTAAAGAAAAATTTTGATAAAAAAAATAATAATCAATATAAATTTTAAAACGTTATTTTATATAATAAAATTACATTTTTAATTAATTAAAATTTTTTTAATAATAATTTTATATTTATTAAAAAAATTTTTTTCAGCCCCAATACTCCAGGACTACGAAATCTACAAAAAAAAGATGATTTGAAAAATCTCTTATCAAGTGTGATTGAAGCTAGAAATAAAAATTGTAAAAAACATAAATTAACGCCTTTGCTCCTGAAAATTTCCCCGGATTTATCAGATCAAGACAAAAAAGATATTGCTGGTGTTATTCTTGATGAAAAGGTAATTGTAAATAAAAAAAATAGAAGGATTATTTTCAATTTTTTTATAAAAAATGACACTAATATTTTATTTTAGTGCCGTGTAGATGGTTTGATAATTTCAAACACTACTGTTGAAAGAGATGGTGTTTGTGATTGTCCTAATGGATTAGAACCAGGAGGCTTAAGTGGAAGACCTTTAAAAGATAAATCAACCAAATTGATCTCAGATTTCTATAAACTAACTAATGGTAAACTTTTATTATTATTTGAAAATGTTGCTAAAAAAACAATTTAAAGTATCTTGATAATTTTGAATCTGTGGCACGATATCTTGTGATTTAGTTAATGTTTTTGTTATACAAAACAAAATATTAAAAAAAATTGTTTTTGTTTAACTACAATTAATTTTCAAAATAATTAAGAGTTTAATTATCTGTTTTTAGGTAAAATCCCTATAATAGGCGTTGGTGGAATATTTAATGGTCAAGATGCTTATGAAAAAGTTAGGGCTGGTGCTTCACTTTTGCAAATATATACATCATTTATTTATAATGGTCCACCAATTATAACAAAAATAAAAAAAGAGTTAGAAACCCTTTTAAGGTAAAGTTGAATATTTTTTATTACTTTGTTAAAATTTTATTACATTTACTAAGTTGAAATATTCTTGAATTAGCGGTTCTTTTTAATTTATGTTTTTTATAATTAATTTGTAATGTAGTAACTTATTTTAATATATTGTTAAATACCCTGAGAGGTGTATTTGATTATATGTAGTTCGTTACTGCCACGCGTATAGTGGAAGGTTTAATTATCTGTATACTAAGTGTATCTATTTAATTGAAAAGTTGACTATAATACATTTGCAGCTTACACGAATGCGTGTTAATCATTTTTAATTGACCAATAATTTTATATTAGCCTATCTTTTTTCATAAAATAAGTTAGGTTATATCAGGTTGCTGACCAGTGCACTTCCTTCTAAGAATAACTAAGCCATTGTCTATTACCTAGCACGTTGCTCTGATGTCATTAATTGTACCTTGTACTTGTTACATTTAAAGAATAAATACTAGAAATTATATTTAAATGGTTTAATATTTTTCATTCTACTAACTCTTTTACACATTTTTTTTAAGGGAGAACAACTATAAGTCAATATCTGAAGCTGTCGGCGTTGATTCAAAATAAATTTTTGGTATACAATATCAAAACGTTAATTTTAAATATTGTTTGAGTTATTAATTTTTTAATTATTATAGTTGTTATTTTTTGACAAAAATTAATAAAAATTGTTATTAGTTAATAATTATCTCAATTGATTTTTTTTTATATTAATAAGGCATAAAACCTGTACAAAGATAACAAATTACAGCTATAATTTTAATAGGATAAAATATAAAGTCAATTATGAAAAATATATTTATTATATAAATATACTAAGTATAAATTATATTTAGTAAGGTTGCTAAAAATTATTTAAAATTGATAGAATACAAAAAATCAAATGATTAAAGTCTAGTTGTAAAAATTGAATACAACCATATTGTATGTAAAACCTAATGAAAATTATAAACAATCAATAAAATATATTAATTTATTTTATAATTTTATTTAAGATTCTTTTTTATAAGATATTACAAATCTAATTTTTAGTTATTAATTTTAGCTTTAAGCTGAGGAAGACCTTGTTTGCAATAAGGTTTGCTTTTCCCTTCTACGTCATCTTTTGTAACATGTACACTAATAATATTATTTCCTGGTATTTCAAACATTGGTTCTAAAAGAATGGATTCCTAAAATATTGATTGATTTTTATATATTAAAAATAATAAACATAATGAGTTTTACAATGCATCTAATAAATTTATAAATCTTATTATACAAATGATACTTTTAAAATATAGTGCTGAAGTTACATTTAAGAGGTCTAGATACAAATTAATAACAGGTTCTCTAAAGATATTTCACTTGCTAAAAAATATTTTAATTTATTAGCATGTAGTCAAGTTTTTAGGGTATTATGTTTAATTAGCTATTCAAGTTTTTTGACCTATTAATAGACATATTGTTTAAAAATTAATCACACAAAATGACAGAGAAAGAAAATTGCACAGAAAAATATTGTAGTAAAATTATTAACTTTTCAGATTTTCTTAAAATGTAACCAAATTTGAAATAAAAAGTCATAGGTAGACTTATTATAATTTTCCAAGTATGGTAAAAATGTGAGGCTTCCAAAATCCTTGGAATATTGAAGTCTGATTGCAGTGTATGCCCATCAAACCCGGTATTAGATGCTGTTCAATTTTAAGCATAGGAAACAGTGGTGCCAATCACTTTTATTAAGTACGCTAGTAGTCATAGTATTTCTAAGAGGTGGGTGGATACTAATACACTATACACAGTGACTCATTTATTATACTTTAATTAGTAAAAATTAAAAATAGTATTGAGATTTTTTATTTAGGTATATATTTTTCTCAATTTTTTTTTTATCGCTTTTAACGCCTATTAAGAGCCGTTGCGGCCTTTCCCAAAGGAAGAGATTTCTAAATTATTGATACCCCAGGACGGGTGGTTACTCTGTCGCCAAATAGAGGGATGGCAACTCCAATTACCCAACTGATCTCTTGTACAGCAAATGAAGTCGATCATAACCGAGTTTCTAACCCAAGCGTCTAGTACTGTCACATTATCGACTTGGCCACACCATTCCTCAATTTTTCAATTTAGCAATCATTACTATAATATTATAAACCACTCAATTACTTTTAAAATAATTAATATTTTTGTATTTTCCAATTACACATAATTCTGGATTTATTTACTATAAAATATTTTTTAGTAGTAATATTTTTTTACAAAAATGTATTTATTTTAAACATATATATTTAACCAGCTTATAAATTAGAAATTATTGTAATTAAGAAAATGACTGGTTGATAAAAATTTTTGAACTAGTATTTCAGAAGTTATTAACATTTAATAACGATGGTTGGAGGTGAGACACGGGTGTTGTTTTTTTTTATCACAAATTATTATTAAAGAATTCTGAAATAATAAAAATCAAAACATCTAAAAGTTGTTATTGATCAACCATTTTCTTATATTTAATACTTTCTATTATTATAAGCTTATTAAATATATGTTTCCATTAAAAAGTTGATATTCCTGTAACGCTAAGGAATGAACCAAAAATGTACTTAATAGTGCTGAAATTAAGAATTCCATGTAACTAAAAAATACAAAAGAACAAATTCTCAAAATTATTATTTTATGTGTAATCAAGTGGTTAATGATTCACAAATCACTCTGTATAATCAGAACTTTTCAGTTTAAAATAAAATCTGTTAATATTCTAAAAGAAAAAATCAATTTACAATTGCCTCATTTTACCTGTACGGTTGGGTATAGGGATGAACAAGAAAAGTAACTCATAATTGATAAATTAAGAAAATCATGTTTCTAAAAAAAATCAGAAAAACAAATTCTTAATATGAATCTTATTTTATGATTAAATTAAATGGTTGGTGATAAATGAATCACTCTGCATAGTGCTTCTTCATAATATAACTTGTGCACAATTTTGTTGTATATTTTGATGGATGTCTAGAAAACAGTGAATGAGTGCCAAGGCATAGGTAATTGTAACATTTTTTTAGAAAATTCTTCTCCATTACAGATTTTATACATTCACCTTATAGATTATAATTGTCTTAAGCATTCTTTACACCCAAATTCCCTCATTTATAAAAAAGTGATGTTTAAATAATCATACAACATATGTTGTACATATATTACCACTATTGCTCGTAAACCTCGCGCTCCTATCTTTTTTTCAAGAGCTTGCATTGCAATTGCATTTAGAGCATCATCAGTAAAAGTTAGTTCAACTTTATCCAGTCCAAACAGCAGTTTATATTGATTGATAGCGCTATTTTTTGGTTCAGTTAAAATTTGTACCAGTAAATTTCTGTTTAAAGAATGAAATGGTACAAGTATTGGAAATCTTCCAACAAATTCCTAAAAATAAAAAATTGTTTTTATTATATTGAACATTATTTTATATTATAACGTAATAAGACATACACTAAAATTTATATCATAATTGTTGTTAATTCTAAGATGGGTGATTACTAGGGCACATTTTTGTAGTATTTAAAAATACTCCATCCTTAGTCCAAAAAGTTATGAAAATTTAACTTGCCCTTAGATAGTAGTAGAAATAAAATTGGCTGATGTCAAACAACCTTCTAGATGTTTTGTTACAATAAGGCTGAACTTTTAATTAAAAATACTACTTAATTATAAGATTAATAATTAAATATAGTTTGGCAATTTATTCGGTCGTTTGAGAAACATCATAAATCACATTTATTAAATTTTTAGCTGTTATAAATGAAATGTTTCCATAATTACTTTGTACCAAAATAATTTTGGTATAAAAATAGTACTTTACTTTCTCAATTAAATACTTATAACTGGAATAATTAAAGAGTATATGGAGTTCAAAAGCTTTATCTAAATCTATTTTTATCGTAAAAACTAATTGTTAATGGTATTAATTTTTTTATACTGTTATAATTAGATAAAAAAATTTTATTATAAAATAATTTTTTACAATTATTATTTTTCGACTTTAAGAAGAAAATTTAACTTATGATATTTTTTAAATAACAGGCAACAAATTACAAAACTGTTTTTACTATTTACAATTATTTCATAAATTTTATATATATATTTTATGCTCATCCCAAATCTGGTTTGAGATTTTTTTAATTAAATGATAATTACACAGAAAAATCATCATAAAAATATGAAAATTTTTTCAACTCTCCTAAAATGATTTCATGATTTTTAATAAGAGATATGCAAATTACACATATTATTTGTAATGAATTTACTGTGTAATTATCGTTTAACTATTAATTAATAATTATCTTAAAAACACAATGTAGTAGAAAAAAATCTGGAGCCACATTCGGAATCAGTTTCGAAAGTCCTTATTGAACTCATATAAAATTTTTATTTTTATTATTATTTTTAATTGTAAATAAGAAAATGGTTGTTGTCCTGTATAATCGACTCAATAATAATCAAGGTATAAAATACTAATAAAAATAATTCATCTAACTATAATGACTTGAAAAACATTATTTTAAATGAAATTCATTAAAATAACTTACAGGAATCATACCAAATTGAATAAGATCTCTAGGAGCCACATTTCTTAATAAATTATCTCTTTCAGAATTTTCTTTTTCCACATCATTATGATCTATTACAGGTGTATTTTTAAAATTGTTATCAGAAGATTTTTTTTTGTTTTCTATTGATTTATCAAGATCAGATCCAAAACCAAAACTCTGTTAAAAATAAAAAATTTTATTGTAAAAGGTATCTTAATTTATATTTGTAATACTTGAAATAATACTTGCATTTTTATTAATTCTGTGTCCTATAAGTTTATCAAGACCAGTAAATGCACCAGAAGCCACAAATAATATATTAGTTGTATTTACTTGCATAATTTCATTACGAAATCTTCTACTCTTTTCTTGTACATTAACAACTGTGCCTTCAAGCATCTACAAAAACGTGGAACATGAATTTTTTTCGACTTTCATGTGAACCTGAGAAGGTATTTTACTATGATATGCTTTTTATTTATTAAATTTTATATTTGTTTTTTCTTTATTTATACTCAATGATTCAATAAAACATTTTTTGTTTTTATCTGATGACATTCTTAATTAAAAAAAAATTCTTTCGACTCTCGTAAATAAGGGAAAACTTTCAAAATTATAGCTTTATACATTTAATGTTTTTTTACTTTTTATTTAAAAATAAAAAGGGTCACTACAAAACAACATAACACTAATATTAAAATTTTCAAGGAGAATAACAATTTGTTTTTTATTTAAATATTAATAAAAATTATAATATTCTGTCAAAAAGTCTTCTTCTTCTTCCTCGCCCAACTCCTTGGGATCGGCCACCCTTATTCTAAACTTCCATTTGACACGATCTCCCACATCCTTTACGCTCACATCAGCTGTCCTCATATCGCAATCAATAACATCTCTCCATCTCTTTTTTGGTCTTCTTCTACCTCTTCTTCCTTTCAACATTCATTTCTATAACTGTTCTTACGGCTCCCAATTCTTCTCTTCTCATAACAACCAAACTATCTAAGTCTATTTTCTTTCATCTTATCCACGATTAACGTTACACCTATACTCCCTCTTATATGCTCATTTCTTATCCTATATTCTCTAGTCACTCCACTTATCCATCTAACCATTCTCATCTCTGCTACACTCATTCTCTACTCTACTTTCTTATCAACCGGCCAACACTCTGAATCATACATCATAGCTGGCCTCACTACAGTTTTGTAGAATTTACCTTTCAGTCTCATAGGAATTCTTTTATCACATAAGACACCAGACGCTTTTCTCCATTTCAATTACCCGCACTTAATCCTGTGTCTTACATCCTCGTCAATACCACCGCTCTATTGCACAACTGATTCTAAATACTTAAAACTTTCCACCTCTCCAATTACGTCCTCGCTTATTGTCACTGGTCTCCTTATTTCACCTACCTCGTGTTCTCTTTTATCAAACTCGTACTCTATATAGTCTGTCCTACTTCTACTTATTCTTAAACCCTTTTTTTTTAAGAGCTGATCTCCACATCTCTAACCTTTGATTAATATCCTACCTATTTTCTCCTATTAACACTATATCATCAGCAAACAACATGCACCACGGCACTTCTCCTTGTATTTCTCAAGTAATTTCATCCATCACCATAGAAAATAAGGAAGGATTCAAAGTAGAACCCTGATGCACTTCTACTCTAATCCGAAAACGTTCCGTTACTCCTCCCACAATTTTTACCCTGGTACAATTGCCATCATAAATATCCTCTATTATATTAATGTATCTTTTTGGGACTCTTTTTCTCAATTGTAGTATTACATTTTAATACATGTAATAATTAATTCTTATACTTAATAAAATATATTACCAAATCAGTGTTCCCCCGTGGATAAGATGAATAATAAAATAATACCCTTACACAAGATTTAACCACCCTCTTACGCATTTCATAAAACGCCTACGTAAAAGATTCATCACATTAACCAATCAAATACAACAAAAAATATTTCAAGAATCTCACCAGAGATCGCTAAACCAGTTTTGCGCGCTATAAAAAGGCCATTTTCCCCCAAATTCGGGTGGTTATGTACGGGTTCTGAACATCCCTCTTGCTGACACTGGGACGCCTTGCCACTTTGCAAACCCAACCCAACCCAACCCAACCCAACCAANCTCTTGCTGACACTGGGACGCCTTGCCACTTTGTCTCTGCGTCTCTAAGGCTCTCTGGAACTCTGAAATTCTCAATCAAGATACACAAATTGAATGTGCGTTAATGTATGTTTCGCTCTTAGTTACAATTCTATATCAAATCTGCACGATTTTTATGCTCCTTTCATAATCACTGGAATTTACGAGAAATATTATAAATCTTATTTTCGGTTGAATACTTTTGTGATTCAAATATTCTAACACATATAAAATATTGGTATTTATTTATTTTAGCTTCGAAGCGAAGCTAAGAAGGTATTGGTTTTACTATGATGTGTTTTTTTTTTTTTGTATCACTTTTTCTCAGCTCTCACCGAACGGATTTCTTTCAACGATACGTCAAAAGATTACAAATCGTATCTAGTCGAAGACATTACCCTCAAAAATTGAATAACTTTCCCTCGTTTCCCGTAAATGGGGGAAACCTCCAAAAAAATTACAATTTTAAAAATCGCTAATTTTCGAAATTTTTTCAATTTTTTTTACTTAAAATTGCTATAACTTTTTAAAAAATGAATATATGAATATAATTTTTATTTTATAGATGCTTGATGTCTTTACCTATCATTTGGTATATTTTTTTTGTAAATCTGACACTTAACCTGCCCACAGGGGGGATTTAAAATGACAACTTTTTCAACATAACTTTTGAACATTTTCCGCAAGGTCTGATACTTTTATATATATCTTAAATTAAAGCTAATGTAATGTACTATATTATGGAAAAAAAAAATTCGGACTTTATTTTGTCTTCACGGTTTAAATAGTTACCTAATGCTATTTTTGTGTGAAAATTCTCGATTTTATTTATTACATTTTTAACTTAATAATGCTATGACATATTAAAAAGTGTATGGATCAACATTATTTTTTTATGAGAAATAATATTTTTTAATAATCTCTTTTTCATTCGACATACTTTATCTTAATCAGGATATTGATAAGGAACTAGCAGATCATGTAGCTTTTGGAATAATCTATCAATTTTTTAAATTTAAACACTATCTAAAGATTTGCATTGAAGCGTTTTTTTTATAGTGATTTTAATCACTGTTAGATATTATTATACTTGATCCAAATATGCCACGTCACCACTGTGCCGGGTTTTTTTTTTATTTGCATAAAAAAATATACACACTAAAAAAAATACATGACTAGATTGAATTGTATCTTTTATTTATTGAAGGGCTATAACCTGGCTGGACAGGGTATTAGTACAATAATATCATAATTCAAATTTTAGTTAATCACAAGACTTCTCCAAAGTGTCTCTCCACTTATCGACTAGCTAGCCTAATCTCTGCCACAGCGCGGGCCATCGGAGTGTAGGACACTAGTATAATCAATTGTGAAAAGGACCGAAATTGAGCTCGCATCTACCTTAGATCACTCTTTGGACTGAAAAGATGTAGGCCATTTGGAAATAGTTTATTGCACAGGACAGTTATATTCTTTAGAATTTCTTTATTGGTTTTATAAATTATTAGATAGTAAATGCATTAGTGTAAAACACCACACACAACGTAAAGACTATACCACATAAATATACAAAAGGGTTTTACATAAAATACCAGAGGTATAATAAATTTAGATTTCACCTTGAGTAGATTTAATAAAGAATTGTACTAGAAAAGTAGTACACCGACGCATATACGTACATATCAATAATAGTTACATCAACTATATGATTCATCTCAAGAAAATATTTGTCTTATCAGGATAATCAGAGGTAAGTGAAAACATTTATTTATTTAACAAGTCTATAATAAACCGTTCACTGAAGAATTTTTAGTAATAAACAATTAGAATAAGATAGGTCATCGAGAATTAACTAAAATATTTTTATAAAGAAATACGATATTTGTGACTCGCCAAAAATTCGTGTACGAGTTTCCGTGCAGAAGTTAAGTAATGACCCTTCTTTGTAATTCCATCTTATTCAAATATTAGACGTGTTCATGCAAGCATACATACCCCGAGATCCCTTTCATTTTATTATAGTCACTGCCCAGTATTTATAGCCACTTTTACTTTCCATTGCTGTCCATCCTTCTTTATACTACGCCCGCTACGACTCTTATTTCCTCATTGGCCACCTACGGTACATCTCTTTTCCTTCCTTACTCCAACCTGAATTACTTTTGTTTACTACAAGCGTCTCTCACTACTCCCCTTTTCTCCTACCTTCCTAAACACCACAATCTATATTTTTATTTCTTTTTGTTTATTACACATTAATGCCCACTTTAGACTCTGTCTCGGTACTCTGTCATATTTTTTATTCTCTTATCTATTACCTTTTCCTAAATTTTCATACTATTACTCAGAAGCTTTTTGCCTCTATAATTTCCATACTCCTGTTTGTCACCTTTACCTTTAAATATCGATACTACAATACTATTCTTCCATTCATTTGGAATTTTCTCTTTTAATAAGATTTTAATTAAAAGTTCCTTCTACCACCTTATGCCAACACTACATAATATTTTCAATACTTCTACTGGCACTTCATCTGGTCTCACTGTTTTATTCTTTTTCATTGATGCCGCAGCCTTCGATACCTCTTTCTCACTAATTAAATCTATCAGTCCCTCATTCCACAAAATATCCTCTAACGTCTCTTTTGGATACTCCTCATTCAGTAATTTTTCATAATACTCTTTCCACCTTTTTTCACGTCATCATCACTCTCGAGTACCTTATTATCAGCACTTTTTATGCACCTTATATTATGATAATCTTTAGTCCTTTTCTCTCTTACTATTGCAAATCTGTAGATTTCTTTCTCGCCTTTCTTTGTTCCTAGCCTATCATACAACTCATCATACCTCTTTAACTTCGCTTTACTTTCTGCACACTTGGATTCTTTGTACAAGCGTTTATACTCCATCAAATCTTCTCTGCTTTTGCTCTTCTGCCATACTTTGAATTGCTTTTTCTTACTTTCTATGATTTTTTGAACATCCTCATTCCACCACCAGCTTTTCTTGTTTTCTGGCATTCTACTCCTACTATCACCAACAATCTCCTTTGCAATATTCTTAACATAACTAGCAAATCTAATCCACAGTGTCCTCTCTTTTTCCGTCATGATAAACTCTTTTTAATTTTCCCCTTTCAATTTCCACAAACGAATTTTCGATTTTTCTACAGTGTTTTTTCTATTTTTTGTATATTCTTTTTCCGGTACACCAAAACTCCATTACCATCAGTCTATGCTGTGTAATTAGACTCTCGCCTCGTATAACTTTACGATTCTTTACTCGCTTTACGCTCTCTCTTTTCCACATAAAATAATCAATCTATGATCTATTGCTACCACTCTTATAAGTTATATAATTTTCTTCCCTCTTTCTAAAATAAGTATTAATCACAGCAAAATTATACGATACTGCGAAATCTAGGATTCATTCTCTATCTTCATTGTTCCCATTAAAACCATACCCTCCATGTACTCTTTCATATTCTCTACTCTCATTATCTACATTTCCATTCTTATCTCCCCACCTATCACCGCATCCTCATTGCCAGGTACCCCTTGCATCACCTCATCCATCTTTCTCCAAAACACTTCCTTGTCTATTTTATCACATCCTACTTGTGTTGCCTATGCACTTATTACATTCATCACTTTTTCCTCGAAAATCAATTTTTTTTTTCATTTTTATTTTGATTTTCGAAAAACTATAATTCTGTCACTTTTCCTAGCTACTTCTACTACTTTACTTTTCATTTCCTCATCCATTACTATCCCTACACCATTCTTTGCACTATATTTTGCTGAGTATATTATTTTATAACCCTCACTTATTTCTTTTGATTTCTCTCCTTTCACCTTAGTTTCCTGCACACAACAAATGTTAACTTTTCTCGTTTTCAATACTTTTACTAATTCTCTACTTCTACCAGCTAATGTTCTAACATTCCAAGTACCTATTCTTACTTTGTATCTATCTATTTTTTCCTCCCTCATACACAAGTCCAGCCTAGAGTTAAGTGGTGATGTCCCCACACTGTTGACACTGCAAGCGTTGAATAGACCTGTACACATGGCTGGTGAAACAGCTACTGCACAAGTTATCCAGCTGATATCAAAAACTTTATTCCTTAGGCCTTCTCCGTTTTTAACTACTTTTAGTTCTCCCCGCGTACATCCGATGGGACAATCCTCCTAAGTTTTGTTCAGAATTCCTCATACTATTTTGACAATAATTTTGATCTGACGCAATCTCATTAGTCGCCTCTTACGACTGGCAGAGGGGCCGTGGAATTATTCTTAGCCCCTATCCACAAGGAAAATTCTGCCAAAAAGTAAATTTTCAAAAATAATTATAAAAAAATTTATAATTATTTTGATTCAACCTAGAATTATAATTAAGAGCAATCAGTTTTCCTTATGCATTATAGTGATTTCATAAACATATCTCTCGTATCGTGTTTTCTTGTAGAGCGCTACAACAAAACTCAACTAATAGGTTAAGTAGTAAGACTCCTATCGTATCTATTAATTGCTCAGTTGATTTTTCCCGTGTCTTACATTGTAACCTGATTTATTAGAAAACAAAAATATTCATATTTTTTTGTAAAATTATTAACTTCATGTCATCATAATTTATGAGGATGGTTTGTGCAAATAAATACAGTATAAATGATATTGTGTGTTGTATATTGATACTGGATAATTGTTTTAATCTATTTTTAAACATGTTTGTTATTATTAAAGAAAATAATTTTTAAAATATAAATTAATTACTTTTAACATTCCTTGTTGAACACCTTCTCCTCCTACATCTCTCAACTGATTGTGTCCTTGCCTTGCTCCAATTTTATCGATTTCATCCAAGAAAACAATACCTAAAAACTTAAATCTAATTAATTTATAAATGTAATAACTGATTTATTTTTTACCTGTTTGTGCTTTTTCAACATCATAGTTTGCTGCTTGAAGTAATTTTGCAATTACACTTTCTATGTCTTCTCCAACATAACCAGCTTGGGTAAGATTGGTGCAATCACAAATTGCAAATGGTACATCCAAATGTTTTGCAATAGTTTGTGCTAAAAGTGTTTTACCTAAAATTATTTATAAAAAATTTAATATCTTTCAAAAAAATAAAATTTAAGTATAGTGGGTAATCACTAAAATAGTAACAAATATAGAATAATTAATATAATAAAATAATCAATTATGAGTCATAAATATCAAATTAGGTCTTCTGTCTTATAGAAATTGGAGGGTGATTCGGTCACATTTTTTGCACATATCTTGTTTGGGCTGATAATGTCTAACAGTTGGGTCAAAATTTGAGCATATTTAGATTATTATTGATAATAATTATTTTTGATATCCAGAAACCCGACGACAACGTAAACAAAGATATTTTACGTCGTGTTACCATCTACTTGATGGATACTCAATATCTCTCGTATCTACATCTCATATATTATTAATAAACCTCGTTATTCGTTGTTATTTGATTACACTATACTTTAATTAGTACGACTGTCAGTTGTTTCTTTAAGGAGATATAAATTAATTAGAAACTTTTAATACTCAAGATTGATAAACTGATGTATTAAGAGTTTCAGCGCACGGGGGTAGTTTATATTTGATGTCCCTGTAAACATTTTTTTCAGATTACTTTAAAAACAATATTTGGTTACCCCACTGATAATAACCCATACATCTCACTTATCAAAAAACTTAAAATATGTTTAAATGCATACAAACAGAAATTATAAATAACATTACATTAATTTTTACCAGAGTTTTATTGGGTTTATCAGCTCAGACGCCCCCAAAATTTCTAGAGTGCCCTTTTTGTTGTGTCCTAAGGCAGCTGTCATAGATGTATGTAGACACGCTACTGAGTAAATGTAGTCTAAATAGCTATCCAATTGTGGGTTCCTTGGATTATTGTTGACGGGCATATGGTGCTCGTACTTAAATAGTACAAAATGATTCAAAATTATACTTCATAATAATGTACTAGTTATTATTTAGTATAACTGGTAAGCGTTAATAATCATTAAATACAATCTTTAAATGTCGTGTTCTTAGTAAAAACTACATAAACTAACATAAAATTTAAACAAAACTGATATGCACAAACCAAAATCATATCTTACTCAAAACTATGCGAGTGGATTTTAAAAATAAAAGCTCATAACTCGGTCAAAAACAATAGATTTCAACGCAATTTTCAAGGTACACTTAGAATGTCTCTGAGCAGTCCAGGTAAAAATTTCAGATTTTAAATCGAAAAACGATGGTGGCAATGAGTGTTTATGATAAAAATTTTTAAACGCTCAGAGTTTGCTAAAAAAAATTTTCTTATCTTCGCGAATAATTTTTCCAGAATAACGTCGTCTAGCTTTTTCATAAAAAAAAAAAAAAAATCGAACATCGTTAAGTAATTTTTCCAGCATTGGCTGATTTTTCGATATTGTATAATAAGATAATTAGGTAAAACGAAATTTATTTTTTTGTTATTTAAAATATTTGACACATTTCAATAACCAACACAAATAATTAATGAATAAAAAAAATGTATAATTAATAATTATTCTTACCACATCCTGTTGGTCCAAGCAGTATTATATTACTTTTTTCTAAAGAGGTATTTTTGAGAAGTATAGTAAATTTGTCATCCTCATTATTGTTATTTGAAGTATCCCATCGTGGCATTTCTAGAGTATGATTTACACTTATGTGTTCTAAAATTCAGTAAAAATAGTTTTTTAAATTATCATGAGATTTTGATACCAGTCTAAACAGTTAATAAAATTTACAGAATAAAGAGGATATTAATTTTCAACATACTATTATAAATACCTCTCAAAATTTGGTTATGATGATCTATTAATGAAAAAATAACAAACTCCTAAAAGTTTAATTTTAAGTTAGCGTAAGATGTATACACATTTTACAATATTCGTAAATTAAAATCTTAGTTTTACATCAGTTTACGAATGCCCTTAAAAATTAATGACAGTATTAAGACATTATAAATGACATAATAAATAATAGTAAATAATTTATATTTGTGCAATTTATATTAAATGATTTTAAAATATGTTAATAGTTATGTAAGAAAAGACAGAAAAACACATATCCCTTTTAAGTATTAAAGCATAGTACACTTATCATGCCATCGGGTTACAAAATAAATAAACCATTTCATAAAAAATGAATACCTCTAGAATTTTGTAATTTATTTCGCAACTGCTGATCAATTGGGTCTTTTTTTATTGGTGTAGTCATATTATAAATAATTCGTTTACAATGATTATAAACTGCTACTGATAAAACTTTTTTGGCATAGTTTTGTCCTACGACATGCTTATTCAAATTCTCGTATATCTAAACATTTTTTTTAGAAATACACACAATTAATTTTGTTTAATATTAAATTGTATAGCAAGTAAGAAACTAATTCAAATAGTTTGTTGCAAAAATATGAGGTATTTGCCGAGATAATTAAGTCACTGGTATACTAGGAAAGCTCCCTGTGGGACTGTCATCTTATCACAAACTCCGATGAATTGAGACTTTTCAGTTTAATACATATTCAAAGGTTTTCAGAAAAAATAAATAAAAATTTTGGTACTTACCATTTTATTTTAAATTTTCATTTATTGATTTTATTCAAGGGTCGATTAAAAAGTATAAATACAATTTTTTTAGCCCAATAAATAATTTTTTTTTTGGTACTTTAGATGCATAATTACTTTTCCAAGTTGTTAAGTTTAATTTCAAACACTTAATTCATAGAAAAATGAGCTATGTAATTATTGCAATGTAGTTCTCTAACTACACCTCATTATTTGAAAAATAAAACCCAAAACAGTGGGGTCGCGGTACAGTAGGGATGTGACATAGTTGGGTCAAGTATCTGAATGGATTAAAATCACTCTCATAAAAAACGCATCGATGCAAATCTGTAGATAGTTTTTAATTTTAAAAAATTGGTAGATTATTCTAAAAGCTACATGATCTCCTATTTCCTTATTTATATACTGATTTCAAGTTTTATGATTTATAAGTGTAATATATGAATAAATATATAAATGTATATATATAAAGGGAAATGGTGTTACTTAAAAAAAAAGTATGTCAAATGAAAGATTTATATAAATACTACTCCTCATGAAAAAATTGTATTTGACACGGTCCCGCGGTGTTCTCGATACACGGAGCCCCGCGACCCGTGACACCTTTTTAGCCATCGCCTACTACGTGCATATGGTAGTTTGACTGACAAACACCGCGTGCGAAACGCCACGGTACAAAGTCCAGCAAGTGCCGCACGTCCATCTACGACCTGCCGCACGTCCATCTATGACCCGCCGCAAATATACGAAAAGTCATCTCCGTGACACCGTTCGACACACATCGGCCTTTTCATCATCGACACAATCAGTGCCTATCTCGTGTTTGTTTCCTTTTAACTTGTGTTTTTCTTTAGTTATTGTGTATATTATTTGTAATAACTATAAGTGTATTTATATATAACATATATTTTTACCTTGTTCGAATAAACGGCACCGCACTAACTCTGTAGCTGTAATCGTGTCGACTACATTATTTATCTATCATTATTACGACGTTTAAGTCCTGTCATATTGATCCATACATTTTTTAAAAAGTTATAGCATTATAAAGTTAAAAATGTAAAAAATAAAAGCGAGAATTTTCACACAAAATTAGCATTCGGTAACTATTTAAACCGTGAAGACAAAATAAAAACGGTAATTTTCTTTTTCCATAATAAAGTATATTACATTAGCTTTAATTTAAAATATATATAAAAGTGTCATAGATATATATAAAAGTTCCGGAACATTTTCAAAAGTTAAGTTGAAAAAGTAAATTTTTTGTGAAAAAGTTGTCATTTTAAATCCCCCCCTGTGGGTAAAGGGTCAGATTTATAAAAAAAATATACCAAATGATAGGTAAATACCTAAGTATCTATAAAAAAAAATTATATTGATTCGGTCATTTTTAAAAAATTATGGCAATTTTAAGTAAAATAATTTTAAAAATGTCGAAAATTAGCGATTTTTAAATTGAAAAAGAGAAAAAGTGATACAAAAAAAAAAAAATAATAATAATAAAAATATAGACACATCATTGTAAAACTAATACCAACTCAGATTCGTATCGAAGCTAAAAGGTGACATTATACAAAAAGTTATCTTCAATGCTACAATATTTCAACCTAAAAAATTCTTTTTACTGTACAAAATGGTTGATATTAGTCGATAACATGGAAAAATAATTATAAACCTAAAGTTCATAATTATATCTAAAAAATTTTGTTAATATAGATGTTTTTTCATTCATACAGGGTACGTTCCATAAGTAATGCGTCGCATTTTTTTCTGAAGCGACTATTCGTCCGATCGACAAGAGCAGTTCGCTCTGTGACCTTGGAGCTGTAGAACGTGANGTTCGCTCTGTGACCTTGGAGCTGTAGGACGTGCGTTTTAGTGACGCTCTGCGCGAGCACCTCGTCGTGGTTACGATGGAGAAAAGTTTAGAACAAAGATACGCGATAAAGTTTTGTGTGAAACTGAAGAAGACGCCGCTCGAGACTTACGGAATGCTTGCGGAGGCTTACGGGGATGCTTGCCTGTCAAGATCGCAGTCGAACCGGTGGCACAAGAAGTTTACAGAAGGTCGGGAAGAGGTCGCCGACGAACACCGCGAAGGACGCCCGTCATCGTCGCGCTGTGACGAAAATGCCGCTCGTGTGCAAAAATTACTGAACACTGATCGCCGAATGAGTTTGCAAATGTTGGCAGACGCATTAGACATTCCTAAAACCTCCGTTTACCGCATTGTTACGGAAGATTTTCAAATGCGCAAGGTTTGCGCGAAACTCGTACCGAAGATTTTGACTGACGATCAGAAGCAAAATCTTGTGCTGTTGTGTCAAGAACTCAACGATCTCACTGACGCTGATCCCAGTTTTCTCGATAACGTCAACACGGAAGACGAAACTTGGGTTTTCGAATATGATTCTGAGACCAAGCGCCAAAGTTCGGAGTGGCACACAGACGAGTCGCCGCGTCCGAAGAAGGCCAGGATGAGCAAGTCGCGGGTAAAATCGATGTTGATTGTGTTCTTCGACAAAAGGGGGGTAGTGCATAAGGAGTTTGTGCCAGCTGGACAGACTGTAACCGGTCAGTTTTACAAAGAAGTGCTTATTCGACTGAACAACAGAGTGAAAGGAGATCAGCAAGAACTGGCGGTTGCATCACGACAACGCGCCTTCACACACCTCGTTCGTTGTCACCAGCTACCTGGCCAGGATAGGTGTCGCAACGGTGCCCCAGCCTCCTTACAGTCCCGACCTGGCTCCCTGTGACTTTGTTTTATTCCCCCGAATGAAAAGAGACTTGAAAGGAACCCGTTTTTCAACGATAGAGAACGTCCAATCTACCACGACGAGGGTTCTTGACAGCATCCCGGTTGAGGAGTGGCAGGGCGCGTACGCTGCATGAAAATCTCGCTGGATTAAGTGTATTAATGCTGAAGGACAGTAATTTGAAGAATATTAAGTAATTATACCATTTCGTTCAATAAATTTCTTTAAAAAAAAATGCGACGCATTACTTATGGAACGTACCCTGTAAAAAATAATATTTATTTATTATTAATTAAAATAAAGTCACTCAAAAAAATTGTTGAAAAAAATTTTAAATCTTCAATTCTTTTTTTACCTTACCTCTTTTGGTAATGGTGGGGGTTTAGTCTTTTTGTCTTCTCCAATTACTACTGAATCTCTAAGTTGATTTTCTTCAGCAGAAATAACTTTAAAAACGTGAAAGCATTTTTGACATCTCAAAAAACGGTTAGCAGCTTTTAAAATAATAGAAAATTAAATAATATTAATTTTTCGATGAAAACTGTCTATCAACAATTACTTAAAAAATATTCTAAATTAGAACCAGAGCTTTGACAGATAGGACATAGTATTTCAGTCTGATAACTTCCTCCACTTGTTCCAGAATTATTCATACTCCACCTACTGGCAGTTACATGATAATTTTTGTTGATAGTTTTCAAAAAAATTTGTTTCTGTGTTACATATCCTTTAATATCCAAATTACAATTAAAATTATTATTTGATCCTATAATATAAAAACTTACTGAAATGACTAGTATTGTAAAATGAATTAATAAGAAACCAACTTCGCCGAGAATTATGTAAGTGTTTAAATTTTAGTTTGGATGTTATTTTAGCAAAGTGTAACATATTTAATTATTTAAATAAACTATTTAAAATGATAATGATTATTTTTTAATTAACTAATAGTTTAAAAGTATTTAAAAAAACTACATACTTGGAAAATTAGCTAAATTTTTATTTAAAAACGAAAACATATGTGTTATTTTAAGCAAATAATAAATATTATATCAATATTAGCCAAATATCCAACTTAAAAATTAAACATTTAAAAAATTTAGTTATCAATCAGTTAAGAAAAAAATTTAATTAAAAAATAAAAACTAGGCCTAGTTATTAATGAAGTATGGAATCATGTAATATAAGTTATAAAAGTATATAATAATACAAAGGTGAATTTATTAACAAATTTTAAGAATGATCAAAAAATCCAATTCATGGATTATGCTTTGTTGTACAAATTTTCACCAATTTCCAGCTTAATTTAAAATTTTATATTTTATTCATAGAAATCTACTTGTTGTGTACGTAACTAATGCAGATACATTTTAGCGCTACAGATTTAATCGTATTATACATACACAATGCATTTGGTCGATTCTCAGATTTTTAAATTAATGTGTTAACTTATTTATTATCACTATATTTTGAATAATTACTGAATCAGGAGTATCCAAAAGAGACTAACAGAGCTAAAAGAGGTAGTTCTTCAGTTATTTTCCATTGATTCATAAATTAGTGCTCTCACTAAAAAAAGCATAGGAAAGAAATTGTAAATGTAAATGTTTTATAACTTAAGTTCCTGTAATTTTTTTTCTAAACCCACTAGTTTTCTAGAAAAATTGAAAAATAAGTATTATTTTGCAAAACTGTCAAAATTGGTATATTTACGAATATTGTATCATATCTGACGAACCGTTTATAATAAGAATTGCCTATTTTGTATTTTTAATTTAAAGTAGTTTCAGTTTTAATTTTTATGTTATTTTGATGTATAAAATATCAAAAAAGTGCGGCGCTTATTGTTGACCAGTGTTTACTGGAAAAATGCTCGAATACATACGCAAGATTCAGCTAATATTATAAGAAAATTAAAAAAGTTGTACGATGAACTAAGAAATTTAGTTTTAAATTTAGGAAAAATAAAACCAGGACCAGCGGACTTATACAAGAAAAGAGAACAAAATTTTGTAGATCAAATCGAAGAATTGTTTGATATAGCTCATGCTAATGCAATCAGTCTAATGAATATTCAGGAAGATATTGATTTTTTGCGACTTCAACGACATAAGAGACGTTCCGAANATCCAGGAAGATATTGATTTTTTGCGACTTCAACGAACTAAGGGACGTCCCGGATGTATGATGGGAGTAGATATGAATTTAACCCAAGCAGAAAAAAAAATGCAAATAAGACAAGAACAGAAAAATAAAATACTTATACCTCACTCAGAAACAGAAACTTTATTAGAAGGTAATTTTTAAAAATAATGAATGTTTAATAAACATTATTTATTATATTTTTAACNATGTTTAATAAACATTGTTTATTATATTTTTAATAATTATATATGATTTAATTTAGAAAAATATTCATGTACTTCATCGGATTCATGTGATATGGAAATCGTAAGTGAAGAAGAGAGACAATTTTCACCAGTAGCAGGTCCGTCAAAAAATAAAAGAGGTAGAAAAGAACTTTTAATTTCTAGATTATCTGCCACTCTTAATAGGGATAAAATAAGTGATAGGGACGCTGTTCATTTGTTAACTGCATGTTTGGATGCCTTATCATTAGATCCCAGCATATATGTTTTAAACCGATCGTCAATTAAAAGGTCCCGTGAACATTATAGACAAAAAATTGCAGAAAATATTAATTCTAAATTTCATGAACAAAATTTGAATTTCGTTGTGATCCATTGGATTCAAGAATGCTTCCAGACCTTACAAGGAAAAAAAAAGTCGATCGCCTCCCTACTATTGCAACCGCCTTAAATTTTGAACAGCTTCTTGGAGTCTCTTATATACCCTCAGGGAAAGTTTTAGAAGTATCATTAGCTGTCTATGAAGCTTTAGTCAAATGGTCACTATTGGAAAAAGTACAGGCTTTCACATATGATACTACGGCCTCTAATACGGGAAGGTTTAATGGGGTATGTCTTTTATTAGAGCAATGTCTTGGAAGAGAAATTTTATTCTTAGCATGCCGACACCATATTTATGAACTTGTTTTACAAGGCGTATTTTCAGAAACCAAATTATGTCCTTCAACCGGACCAGAAATATTATTATTCAAGAGGTTTCAACAAGAAAGGGAAACAATTGATAAAACAAAATTTTCTACATCAATTTCTGATATTTATGTTCATAATATTTTAAAAGATGAAGCCGATGAAATTATTTTATATGCAAAAAATAAAATTACTGAATATCTCCCCCGAGATGATTATCAAGAGTTTTTAGAACTTATTGTTATATTTTTGAACGGTGTTTCTCAAAGGGGAAATGCTTTTTTAAAACCGGGTCCATCTCATTTAGCCAGATAGATGGCTAAAACAATATATTGCTTAAAAATATTTTTGTCTAAAAATCAATTTAAACTAGACAGCAGAGAAGAAACATTATTAAAGGATATTTGTTGTTTTATTGTAAAATTTTACGTTCAAGCTTGGTTTTCATCTCCCAAGGCTATAGAAGCTCCTTTTAATGACATATTATTTCTTAAAAAATTAGAATCTTATAAATTACAAAATAAAAAAAATCGCAACGTGACATTAAAAAAAATAACTAATCATTTGTGGTATTTAAATCCACAATGTATTACTTTTTCCTTATTTGACAACCGTATAGACTACAATACAAAACGCAAAATGGCTGAAAATATTCTAAGTTATAATGATGATGAAGAAACTAATCTGAATAAAAAGATAACTCTTACACCAGACGATGTCCCCAATTTTCTTCAAAAAGACCTACCAACTGATTTAATAACTTCCAAATCAATTGAAATGTTTAAGCGGTTTAAAATTCAAACAAATTTTTTAAGCATTGATCCAGCTTATTGGAATTATTAGGAAAACTTCAAAACAGGAAGAGAAATAATCAAATCATTGAAAATAGTAAATGACACAGCTGAGAGAGGAGTTAAGCTAATGGAAGTATATAATGATAAATTCACTAAAGACAAAGAACAAAAACAATTTTTATTGCAGGTAAATTTAACAATTTTTATTTTTAACTTAACTTAATTATATCGTTCAAATTTTTACCAAAAAAAAATATCCAAAATGTGATAGAGAAACATTAAAAAATATATATTTATGTTAAATTTTGTTTTTGTGCAGGAGCTAGATATTAATCTTTCGTTGTTATATTATCTTACCCACATATATCAGTTTATGTAGACATACATACCCCGAGATCCCTTTCTATTTCATTCTATTATTGTCTCTGCCCTGTACCCCTAGCCACTCTTACTTTTCCTTGTACTAAACCACCAACGCCTCTACTTTTATTTATCACAAAATCTAATCTCCCTTCACCCTTACACGCTCCGACTGCCCTTTTACTTTTTCTTTTTGTTTATTACACACGTGAGGCAACTACGCTACGCTGCGTGCGATGAATTTTGGACTTAAGATAACATATGTTATAACGACATGTTATCTTCACATACCAATTAGTAGGGACCAACAGTCCCGTATTACCAATTAAAATTATATGAAACCAGAAAGTGTAATTCGAAATTTTGTGAACAGATATTTTTAAAAATAGACCATCTGAATACTATGTTAAATTATTATTTCAAAATACATGTTTAATATTTGAATGTGATATCCCGTGTCTAGTAAATATATTACGTAACTAACAGCAACAACAATTATTTAAATAATTTTAGATTTTCATGCTATAAATTTAAGATCTAATATTATAAAACAGAATATATGTTATGCTGTACAAATATTTTTAATTGTATTTAAAAATGCTGAAATCCTTGTCAAAGAGCTTATTTTGGAGAAGATCATGTATCATTAATAACCGCAACTTATGGCAATATATAAACAATAGTTTTAATCGGTAAGATGTTACATGATTATTAAAATGATGATTAAAAATTTTCAGATTACGCTCTTTTTTAGGATATTTTGATGTCTTTATTTATCATATTTATTAAATATTAGACTAGACGACCCCAACAATTGCGAGAGAAAGTGAAGGGAATGCACGTTTGTTATTATATGTATAGGATATTTCATGCAAAAATATACTAACAAAAACTATGACTAGTGTCCGATTAATACACATATTATTACATGATTTTGTGTAATAGAACTTTTTCTTAAATGTGAATCTATTATGTGAGTTAAGATGATGTCATTCGCGAGTATGTTATTAAAGCACAAAATAACAAAATTGTGTATCGATTTATTATTTATAAAAAATAAGAATATTTTCTGTTTATTTATTATTTATAAAGATATATGATATAATGTATTCGAATATAGTTCTCATACTCAACCTCACCGGAGCATATTGTTTACGATCGATAAAAATTAAAAAAAATGTATTCCCAGCCTTAAAAAATGTAGTTCAGCCACTGATATTTTATTTACAATGTAGTACATTATTATCATCTCCTTTATGCTAAAAGTATTTGAGTGTAAAAATGACAAATTGTGATGGCATTCATAATCGCTACATTATGCCGTTATACATATATAATGAAAGTTTTTATTTGATAAAATAAGTATTCAAATAAATATATAAATACATATTATTTATAAATATTATTAAAAATACATTTTATAAAATTAAAAGAGTGGAAGAAGATCGTATTAAAATGATAGGATCTAATATAGCATGCGCTGAATGGCTCATGAAAAATGGTGCCTATGTTAGATGCAAGGGATATAAAGGATTTGTTAACCATTATGATTGTTTGCCAAAGCCATCACATGGTTGTCTACAACATTTTAAAATAGAAGAAGTATTTGCTGGAAAAGATGCTTCTATATCACACTTAGGATTTGATAATTTTGGTAATTATTTGAAACAAATCATTTTTTGAAAAGTTTGTATCCCCTTATTAATTTTTATAAATATTATAGAAAATTGTGATAACATATCTGCCGTTTCATTTATTGGATGTAACTTTATAGAAAATAAGGCGATGAATAAATTAAAAGTACTGAAAAATAGTTTAAAATGTTTAAAAGTTATTAGCTGCGTAAATGTTTCTAATTCTGGAATAAAATCCTTGGAAAATCTTCAGTAAAATTAAAATATACCAAATTATAGTTATCAAATTGTATATTCCTAACTTATTAATAATCTAGACATTTGAAACGTTTGGAGCTGTGGAATTTACCATATTTTAGAGACAAGAAAATTTTAGACCATCTAATTGCTACATTACCTTATTGTCAAATAATAATTAACAAAGGAGTTGTATAGATATTTTATTTATTTGACAGGCTGTTGGAAATATTAATAAAACAAGGAAACAACAATCGTTTTATTTTCCCAGGAAAAATTAGTAAACTCGTGTCAAGGTGGAATTGTAAAAATTCATTACTAATGTAATTTCTAATATTAATAATTGTTATTTTTTGATTATACGTGTAATACTTGATATTATCCCTGCGTGAATAGTTTAATATGTGTTTATTTCAATAAACAATACTTTATAAACAAAATAATTTTTTTTTAATAAAAGATAAAAATTTCAGTTACAATTTACTATTTGTAAACTATGGTTAAGTATTATAAATCCCAACTGTATTGAATTTTTTAAATATATAAAATGATTATTTTATTATAATCCACATAATTAATGGAAAAATAAATGTAACATTGTTCATTTTTTTATTAGTTTCTTTTAGTATTGCAAATGTTATAACCATTTTAAAATATAGACTAAGGTGTGGGTTAGATGCTGCTATTTTTATCACTAAACATTCCTCAGTCTAATTCCTCATTCTGCCTAGGTATGAAAAAATTAATAACTTCCGAAATACTTATCCAAATGTTATTACAAAATAGTCATTTTGATATTTATATCGTTATTTTAAAAATATATAAGTTAATTAAGTACATTTTCATTTAAAAATAGTAGCACAATGGGGTCGCGACACAGTATTATAAAATTTCATTAAATTGTAAAAATCTATTGTTAATTCAGGAGAAACTAACAATCATTTTTTTTAGAAATAATTTATATAGCAACATGTTATCAAAAAATTTGGAATATTAAAGTCTAGTAATAGCAGACACAAATTAGAAATGAATGATTTGAATTGTCTGTATGGAGAACATGGGATAAGTAACTGTTTAATTGATAAATTAGAATATCTTTTCAAATTTTGAGGGTAATATCTTCAATTAGTTACGAATTGTAATTATTTGACGTATCGTTGAAAAAAGTAGGTCAAGTTAGAGCAGAGAAAATAAATGATAGTCACAATAAAATACTTTCTCAGCTTTGTATCGTAGCTAAAACCTAAAATATAGTTAAATAATTTTAATATAAATAAGAAATTTCTTCTTACGAGGGGCGACTACTTGACTATAATATTCCAAATTTTTTGTTAACATGTTGCTATATAAATCATTTTTAAAAATAATGATTGTTAGTTTCTCCTGAATTAACAATGGATTTTTACAATTATAAAAAAAGCAAGGCGAATGAAAGATGTGTATAAATACTACTTCTCATGAAAAAATTGTATTGATCCATATATTTTTCAATAAGTTATAGCATTATAAGGTTAAAAATGTAAAAAATAAAATCGAGAATTTTCACACAAAAATAGCATTCGGTAGCCATTTTCATCACGAAGACAAGTCCAGAGGTCAAATTTTTTTTTTTTTTAATGAAGTACATTACATTAGCTTCAATTTAAGATATATATAAAAGTGTCAGACCTTGAAAGTTGAAAAAGTTAATTTTTTGTGAAAAAGTTGTCATTTTAAATCCCCCCTGTGGGTAGGTAAAGGAACAGATTTATAAAAAAAATATACCAAATGATAAGTAAGGACATTATGCATCTATAAAAAAAAAATTTATATTGATTTGGCCTTTTTTAAAAAATTATAGCAATTTTAAGTAAAGAAATTGAAAAAATTTCGAAAATTAGCGATTTTTAAAATTGTAATTTTTTTGGAGGTTTCCCCCATTTACGGGAAATGAGGGAAAACTCGTGAAGTCGGTGGACCACGTCCCGTGGAGGAAACCCTATCGGGTCGTCATGTGGAAGCTCCACGGTTCACCGGCTTCCGGTCGGCTGGAGGCGGAAGTGCTGGAAAGGGCGGTAGACACGCTCTTTCCGACACATCCGCCTCTGCTTCCCTCTGCGTTCGGGGACGACGTGTCGGTGGAGGAATTCACCACCCAGGAGGTGGCCGACGCGGTGTTGCGCGTACGGGGCCGGAACACAGCTCCCGGCCCTGACACGATTCCAAACCGGGTGTGGGGGTTGGTAAACGATCTCGCCCCGGATTGGATACGCGCCGTCGCGAAACGCTACCTCTCGGAGGGTGAATTCCCCACGAAGTGGAAGAAGGCCAGGCTGGTGCTTCTGAGAAAGGGTGACAAGCCCGAGGGTCTCCCCTCGTCGTACCGACCGCTTTGCATGTTGGACAACTTAGGGAAGATCCTCGAGCGTCTGCTCGTCACCCGGATCGAAGTCCACTTGGCCGACGTCGGCTTCCGGAGGGGGAGGTCGACGGACGATGGACGACAGGGAGCAGGGTTTCGGGGTGGCGGTGACCTTGGAAATCCGAAATGCGTTCAACTCCGTGCGATGGTCACACATCCTCGGAGCGCTTAACGCGTTTCGGGTGCCTCCTTACCTCGGGCGGATGATCCGGTCGTACTTAAGCGATCGGGTTATTTCCTACAAGAGCGTCTCGGGCCTCTGCTGTGGAACATCGCTTACAACGCGGTGTTCCGCGTTCCGCTACCACCGCACTTACGCGTCGTCTGCTACGCGGACGACACGCTGGTGGTGGCGGAAGGCGACTCGTCCGAGGAGGCTGGATCTCGTGCGAACTGCGCGCTCAGCGCAGTCACCGCCTGGAAACAGCAGGAGGGGAGTGGACTGAGCCTCACCCTGGACAAGACCGCTTCGGTCTTGTTCACGGGCAGGTACAAGTTTACTCCTCCACGGCTCGCTGTGCTGGGGGTGGAGATCCCGCTTAAGGACTCCATGACTTATTTGGGCCTTGTCATAGACAAACGTCTTAAGTTCGGGCCGCACATTACTCGTGCGGCCCAGCGGGCCCAGAAAGTCATGAATTGCCTGCCGGGACTCATGCCCAATCTGGAAGGGCCGAGAGAGATCCTGCGCAGACTTTTAGTCAGCGTCGTACACTCGGTCCTCCTGTACGGGTCCGGACTCACGGTGAGATGATTTATCGTCTCACCCAAGTGATGTCCGGCCACGGCTGCTTTAACGAGTACTTAAACCGTATTCGTATAATTTAGTTAATTTCGGGCTGATTCACAACGTGGTGGCGTAAATTATATAGTTGGCTTATTAGTCACGTAGACATAGAAGAATTATACATTTTATTTTTGGCCGAACACTATTTGGCGATACAAACATTTCAACACATAAAACGTGTTGGTATTTGAATTATTTATTTTTTTAATATGTCTTAACATAAAAAAAACTTGATTCTTCATTTTATCTACCTCGTATTATCCTTTAATAAATGCCCACTCTATAACCTCTCTCGGTACTCTATCATACGAATTTTTAAAATTATTTATGATAATAAAAAAAATAAAAAATATCCAGAGGTTTTAAAGTTTATTAAAGATTAATAGAGGATTTGCCAAAACAGACTAAGACACTCTGTGTATAAGTTAATACGTTTAATCATCTTTATTTTACTAAATTAATTCAATTATCAAGTGAGAGAATATAAGTAGGGTAAAATAGAGAGTTCTAGAACCCCCCCGCNAATATATATTTTTTATACTCTCCAAGCAAACAAATTGCATTATCACCATGTAATTATTTTTATTTAGGAAAGAAATTTATTGTCTTCATCTTTTCCATAAGTCAGCAGAAACAAAACATAAGCCAGACATGAGTGTATAGATCCGACGTGCATTTGTCCGGCACGCAAATGTCGTATATTAATTGACACTTGATTTATGATTTTTTTTTGAATATTTAATCGGAATAAATAAAAAAATATAATAATGAATTAGAAAAAAGAACACTAAAATCGTGTTCATGTTTTACTGGTAATGGCTTCGCATCCTGAAACAATATCAATAATGTCTGTTGTTATCCTTGATTGTCTTTTACGATTAAAGCTTAAAGTTGATTTTTGTTTTAACTTATCCACATTTTTGGTAGCTGAGTCCATAGCTAATACTCTAGCAGAGTGTTCACTAGTTGCGTTTTCTACCATGGCAAAATATAGTAAAGAAATTGTAGAAAATTCGATGTAGCTTCTTAATTCTTCTTCTTCTACTTCGTCTAAACTTGTTATGTGAGCCGTCATAAGTAAAATATCTGTACTGTAAATTGGTATCCAATCAACTTTTGATGTGCTTTTAGAAGTTAGACAATTGTAAAATATTTGAGAAGCAATATATTCTACAAAGGAACACATCTGAAATATTTTTGAAGCATCTAAAAATGTAGGATTATTTTTTCCAATATTAGTTACAGAAAATAATATATAATTTGGATGTGTTCTTTGTAACATAGTTTCTGATTTTTTCCCTATGCATACCACCGATGCATTTGTTTGATCTGATCTAGACAACTCTTCTCGAACTTTTTTCACTATACCAGAATGTATAGATCCGCATAAACCTCGATCTGATGTCACCGCAAATAATAGGTGATCTTCTGTGTAGTCAAGCATATTAATATCTGTGTACCGACTATAAAATGAGAGAGTCCCATAACCAAACGGACGTGTATCCCGTAACAAACGTTCAGCTCTGTTCAATTTTGCAGCAGAAACTACTTTCATAGTTTGTGTAATTTTTTTTATGTTAGAGAATGATTGTATTTGTTTTTGAATAGTTCTTAATGCCATTGCAAGGGTAATTTACTCCTTATGATTTTAATAAATTCAGTGAATATAAGTTAATGTTTCATTTTTTTAATTTATAAATTAGGTAATAATATGTTTATATCAACCAAAACCTTGTTTATTAAATTTCTATTATAATTTCAGTGTTAAATATTTTAAGCCAACTAAATTCTTTAAAAGGCAAGTATTCTGTCAATATATCGATTATCATTGTTATTATCATTGATATCGCAGGGTGGCAAAACGATACATGATATGTTAGAGAGAGTCCATTTTTAATTATTTTATTTATATTAATGAGAAGATAATTTTAAAATATTAAAAAAAAGAGCCGTTTCAATTTTTTGATTGATAAAAATTGGATAAAATTAAAAATTTATATAAAACAACTAATTTATCTAAGACATTGAATTAATTCTTTTTTAATTAGAGAAAAATAAGTTAAAATTTAATAAATGATTTTTTTTTAATTGTGTTAAATTTTCCTATTTTACCTAATTAATTGATGTAATTGTGAAAAATTCCAAAAAATGAGTATTCTTATATCAAACAAACAGTAGCACAGTGGGGTTGCGACACAATGTGAACATAACATAGTTAGGACAAGTTTAGATGATATCAGACAGTTATTAAAATCACTATCATAAGAATGATTCGATACAAATTTGTAGATAGAGATTAATAATATTAAAAAAAATGGTGGATTATTCCTAAAGCTATATGATCTGATATTTCCTTATTAATATCCTGATTAAGATAAAGTATGTCGAATGAAAAAGAGATTATTAAAAAATATTATTTCTCATAAAAAAATAAAGTTGATCCATACACGTTTCAATAAATTATAGCAAAATAAAGTTTAAAATTTAAAATATAAAATCGAGAATTTTCACACATAAATAGCATTCGGTAACTATTTTCATCATGAGACAAAATAAAGTTCGAATTTTTTTTTTCCATAATAAAGTATATTATATTAATTTAAGATATATATAAAAGTATCAGACTTCCCGGAACACTTTCAAAATTTAAGTTGAAAACGTTAATTTTTTGTAAAAAGTTTTCATATTAAATTCCCGCCTGTTGGCAGTTAAAGGGTCAGATTTATAAAAAAAATATACCTAATGATAGGTAAAGGCATCAAGCATCTATAAAAATAATTATATTGATCCATACATTTTTCAAAAAGTTATGGCAATTTTAAGTAAAAAAAATGGAAAAAATTTCGAAATTTAACGATTTTAAAATTTGTAATTTTTTTGGAGGTTTCCTCCATTTACGGGGAATGAGGGAATTTTTTTCAATTTTTGAAGGTAATGTCTTTGGCTAGATACTATTACGTCGCTATTTAGGGGTTGAGCCTAAATGCCCGTCGACAGTATTCTAAGGGACCAACGGGGGATAGCTGGCTAGGCTATATCAACCTTAGGTACTGAGGTTTCCTATTTAATTTATATTCCCTTAGAGGAACTACCAAGGGTAGCATTACAATATATGTATATAACACTCTTGGTTAACAACGATATAAATATTTTTTAAGTGATTGGAATATTAAATAGATAATACAACCTGCTGGACACTTAGAGATGATATAATATAACAGGGAGCTGACGGCGACATACCACACACACTATATACGTGATAGAAAAGTTAAGTTGTCGCGATGATGGTAAAAGGTCAACTGTCGGATAGGGATATATTATTATGGCACACGTGAATTGCAAAAGTATTTATGTGTGCAGTCCGCCCTCCTGTTAGTATTGTTGTATGTCACTGTGTCAATTATATATAATATATATATAAACGAAATTAACCAATAATACTCATATTAGGGTGTCCCAGAATTTTGAAGTTTCGGAAATNGTATACAGGGTGTCCCAGAATTTTGAAGTTTCGGAAATGCTTAGTGCATACCCCTCAAATTTATTTGTATACATATGAAAAAGAACACAAAAAAATTTCAGGTCGATCAAACAAGTTTAACCCGTGCCGACTTGGGGTTGAAAATTAGTTAAAAGGGGCAGTTTTTCAGTTATTTGCTATTGACTCGTTAATTAGTGCTCTCACAAAAAAAAAATATAGGAAATAAATTGTAGATATAAATGATGTGTATAACTTAAGTTTCTATAATATTTCTTCTAAACCCACTAGTTTTCTAGAAAAATTGAAAAATAAGTATTACTTTGCAAAACAAGAAAATAAAAAAAAAACCCAGCACAGGGGGGTCGCGGCACAGTGGTGACGTGGCATAGTTGGATCAAGTATAATGATATCTGACAGTGATTAAAATCACTATCAAAAATAAACGCTTCGATGCAAATCTTTAGATAGTGTTTAATTTTAAAAAAATTGGTGTTTTATTCCAAAAGCTACTTGATCTGCTGGTTCCTTATTAATATCTCGATTAAGATAAAGTATGTCGAATGAAAAAAGGTTTATTAAAAAATATTATTTCTCATAAAAAAATTGTGTGGATCCATAAACTTTTCAATAAGTTATAGCATTATAAAGTTAAATATAATATAAATAATAAAATCGAGAATTTTCACACGAAAATAGCATTCGGTAGCCATTTTCGCCGTGAAGACAAGTCCAGAGGTCAAATTTTTTTTTTTCAAATTAAAGTATATTACATTAGCTTTAATTTAAGATATATATAAAAGTGTCAGACCTTCCGGAACATTTTCAAAAGTTATGTTGAAAAAGTAAATTTTTTGTGAAAAAGTTGTCATTTTAAATCCCCCCCTGTGGGCAGGTTAAGTGTCAGATTTACAAAAAAAATATACCAAATGATAAGTAAAGACATCAAGCATCTATATAAAAAAAAATTATATTGATATGTTCATTTTTGAAAAAGTTAGAGCATTATTAAATTAAAAATATAAAAAAAAATTATTTTACAAAAATCGTAATTTTTTATTAAATTTGATGTCAACTTTCACCACAAAGACAAGTCCAGAGGTCAAATTTTTTTTTTTCAAATTAAAGTATATTACATTAGCTTTAATTTAAGATATATATAAAAGTGTCAGACCTTCCGGAACACTTTCAAAAGTTAAGTTGAAAAAGTTCTACTTTCTATATGCATTTTTTATATTTGAAGCCCCCCCATATATAGGGAAATAGTCTGATTTAAAAAAAAAGTATATCCAATGAAAGATGTATATAAATACTACTTCTCATGAAAAAATTGTATTGATCCATACATTTTTTAAAAAGTTATAGCACTTTAAAGTAAAAAATGTAAATTATAAAATCGAAAATTTTCACACAAAAATAGCATTCGGTAGCCGTTTTCACCATGAAGACAAGTTCAGAGGTGATGTGTGTTTGTGGGGCCACCTCACTGAGGTGGCCCCATGGTTTTTTAGGGTACCTCATTGAGGTTCCGCCACCTCTTTCATGCCACCTCCCTTATCAATAATAGATAAGAGAAATTATATGTATAGGATGGTGTTCTATGTTGTTTATCGGTGAAGTAATTTTGATAACAGATTATGATAATACTCTTATCATTTATTATGATATTTAATTTATTTATATCTCTTATCATATTGATAAGTAGATATTTTTATAAATGAATGATATTATTAGTATGATTCCTTGTTTGATACTTCCTTTTTATGCCACCTCATTTTTACCTCCTCCTCCCATAACAATCAACATTTTAAATCCTATCCTATTTAATATTATCCCCCTCTTATTATAAAA
>NW_026099573.1:6172645-6188997 GCF_025091365.1 Daktulosphaira vitifoliae | reverse complement strand
AATTTTCATTAGGGCGATCGTTTTATTGTTTTAACATGATTAATATTTATTTTTACAAAATATATGAGTATTATTGGTTAAGTTGTTTGTAGTCAAATTCTGTTTATGCTAATACACAACAAATTAAAAAAATACCAACTGGAAATGATAATTTTATCATGTTTATTTTAATTTTAAAGAAATTATAATTACAATGCTGGTACTTATAAAAAATTATTATTGGGGATATTTTCTCTTGAGAGTTTCTTTGTTCGAATTTGGGTATAATTTTCTTGCACACAACGCAACAAAAATTGTTTTTGCTCCTCTTCGACTGTAATCAAACCATGAAAATCTTGCATCAACTTAACAGCCCTTTCAGCAGTATCATTTACAGCTTTCAGTGTTGATACAGTTTTATGGGCTGCTATATATGAGGCGTTTGTCACCCATGATAATGGACATTCGTTCAGAAACTATCATAAATTTTTAAACGGGTAAATAAGAACTTACTTTTGGCTGACACAAAATCACAGATATGTTTGTCTAAAATAAAATAATTTACAGTTATCATTAAATAACAAATCATATTAAAATATACACGTTTATCTTTCATACTAACCGTATAACAAACCGCCAAGTTCTTCCTTTGTCGGTATGTATCGTTTTCCAAATGTACATTCACTTTTTTTTGTTAAATTTTTTACCATAAATCGTTTTATATCTGGTTCAACTTCATCGTCAAATAGTGCTAAGATTACAATTTCATCAGTTAAGTACCATAAATGCTGACTAAATTTTTGCAGTGCCACTTTCGAAATACTTATGTCAATGGTTTCATAAGCTTTTAATGACTTTAGAAAACATAAGTCTTGATGAGGTGATTTCACTGCAAGAACACATTTAAGCCAAGGCTTCACGTAAGTAGTAACAATGAATAAGCAAACATCTAGCAACGCGGTTTTATCCTGGTTAGTAATATTTTGTTGAGAACTAAGTAGTGATATTTTCATATTGCCATCCATCTCGCTTGGTGCATTGCTCCTGGAGGCCTAATTTTAAACTTTTTCTCTAAATCTCCTCCTAAAAATATTATTGAAAGTTCTATCAGCTCTCGATAGTCATCTCTGACAATTTTTTTTTTTAATTCAGCATGGTAAAATTCAAGTAGAGCTTCAATTTTTGTTGTGCTTATATAAGTTTCTACGAATTCTCTATAAAATTTTATCTCGGTGGGTTTGACATTTTTCCAATTTTCTTTAAATTTTTTGAATAGTGGAATATCGGGACTATTAGTCACGTGACTGATTTTTAATTCAAAAACGCTTTTTAGTGCCAGCTCATAAATATGATGGCGACAAGCAAAAATAAGCAACTCTCTATCAAGTCTTTGCTCTAATAAGGAACATGCGCCATTAATGCGTCCTGTATTGGAAGCTGTTGTATCACAGCATAAAATTAGCACTTTATCTTCAAGATTCCAATTAGTGATAGCATTCCAAATAGCTCTTGCTTGTTCTTTACCAGTGGAGTTTTCTAATTTTGGCACAGAAATCAGTTGTTCTTTATTTCTGAATGAAATAACAATAGGGAGTCGTTCTTCTTTTTTATTACGATTTTCTAGTGCAGGCAACAGTTTTCCATCCCAGTGTACCGTAACAATGTCTGGTACTTCATTCTGAAAATCCACTTTTATGGCATTTGCACGCTCTTTGCGTTTTTCTGTACGGATTCGTTGTACAGATGACTTACTGATAGTAAATTTGTCTGTATTATACTCTAGTGCTTCAAGGGTAGCTTGAAGGATAAATACAGAGTCTCTTGTGCTTCATTGACATCTATCTAGCGCAGCTACTAATTTTGGAGTAATAAATTATTTTTTTGCTACAATTGTAATAGTTTCATTTTTAGAATGTGTGTTCTCCGATACAATTGGTAAATTTGTTTGTAAATCTATCATTTCACCAGAACTGCAAGATGAAACATCCTGCATATGTGCATTTAATTCTGAAGAAATTGATGGAGTTAAATACTTTATTTTCCTATTTTCTTTTGCAATAGACTTAAGTCGTGCTCTTTCCTCCTTATCTGCTAACTTTTTATCCACACCAGCTAAGTGTCCAGGTCGTCCAGGCTCTCTTTGGCGTTGCAGGAATATCTTGTCATCCTCAATTTTAATTAATTTATTTGCATCCGCATGAGCAATATCAAAAAAAATAATCTAAATTTTTTATGAATGCTTGCTCACGTTGTTGAAATAAATCGTTTGCTTTATTTGCATTCTTCTGCAGGTCTCTCCAAATGTGATACAAGTCAACAAGTTTTTTTACACAGTTTGGTATTGATTTTGTTNAAGTTTTTTTACACAGTTTGGTATTGATTTTGTTGGTATTCGCGCCTTTGTCCAAAATATAATACACTCACGGTTAATTTTACTTCACGCATATTATAAAATAAAACAGCAAGTACTTGACCATTAGAAGGAAGTTTTGAACCCGTAATTTGATGTTTTATGTCACCTATTAAGAATATTTCTTTTTTGGAACTCCTCAATACTAGTGACATATTTATTGATAAATAAAACTTTCACTAAATATAATAATTAAACTTGATATTTTATACTTCAAAATAACATAAAAATTAAAACTGACGCTACGTTAAATTAAAAATATAAAATAGGCTGCACGGAGGTAAACAAAATCAATGTAATAACGCAGGCGACTAAAGTAGTATAATAAAGAATTCATTATCATAAGTCGTAATCTTTTCATGATTTGTGGAAATATTTAATAATAGCAAAACAATTTTACTCTATATGTAGATAATACAATAATATTATCACCATATTTCATAAGAAATTTTGTTATAACATAACAGATGATAAACGAAATTAACCAATAATACTCATATATTTTGTAAAAATAAATATTAATCATGTTAAAACAATAAAACGATCGCCCTAATGAAAATTTTACTCATTACTTTTTGTTTAGAAAATTAAAATTTGAACAATTTTTATATGAAATATTACTTCTTATTATAAACGATTCGTCAGATATGATGCAATATTCGTAAATATCCTAATTTCGACAGTTTTGCAAAGTAATACTTATTTTTCAATTTTTCTAGAAAACTAGTGGGTTTAGAAGAAATATTATAGAAACTTAAGTTATACACATCATTTATATCTACAATTTATTTCCTATATTTTTTTTTTGTGAGAGCACTAATTAACGAGTCAATAGCAAATAACTGAAAAACTGCCCCTTTTAACTAATTTTCAACCCCAAGTCGGCACGGGTTAAACTTGTTTGATCGACCTGAAATTTTTTTGTGTTCTTTTTCATATGTATACAAATAAATTTGAGGGGTATGCACTAAGCATTTCCGAAACTTCAAAATTCTGGGACACCCTGTATACTAAAATATCAAGTGTTGTTGTAGACTATAATATGCTAATACCTTGTAAATAAAACAAAATATGTTTTGTTTGATGTTACCAGTGGTGAACATACTTTAGTATGTCGAAGACCGTTACCTTAAAACTAGGGAGAATTATTAAAGGTAAAAAAAAATAATATACACGTGAAGATTGAAGATATTTAAGATACGCAATAAAAATATTTTTGTTGATTAAGAATATTAAGGGAACTTTATTAAATAATGACAGTTAAGTTAGTAGTGGACAAAACCCGATGGCAAAAACCACTCTGAAAATGAAGGGACAAAAGAAAAAAAAACAATTATTAAGACAAAAAAAAAATTTTTGGGGCATGTCTATAGTCGTCGTCATCAATATTGGACTCAATCAATTAACTATAGAAAGCGTCCTGAGGTGGTAGTTCCATTTCGTCTAATTTAGCCCAACTATCAGTGTACTCGTAGGGGTATACGCCCTTACGCATCACCAACGTCATGTCTTCCGAGCGGAACACCTTGGCCGTCTCCCGGAATTTAACGAAGTCAGGCGTCATTAGGTTACCGGCCAAGGTGCACAGGGAGGAGGCCATGAATTGGAAGGTGTCGACGAACCGTATGGAAAAGTTATTGGTCACGTGTTTCGTGAACAAAATATACTTCTCTTCGGAATTAGGTATGACCGAAATCCTTTGCTCGTCGTACCCCAATTCATTGACTATGAAATGTGCGTCATATTCTGAAAGGTTGTGCAAGAAGCACGGCACAAAATTGACAGTCTTCACTTTCCAACCTCTCCAAAATGGAGGGCTTCGCTGTTGCTTCTAAGGGGGTGGCCGCTACGATAATCAGTCCAATCTCCGCGCAATCTGATGCGAATACCCTCCCGGCTATTTCACCGGCGGGAGTGGCTTGGTCACCACCACTCCCTGTAGTCGCAGTACCAACCCCGTGGTTAGCTGCAGGAGCCTGCCTCAACACTCCTGCATTTGGTGCGATTTCAATTGATGACGACTCCTGGTTGGTACGCCCCCCACCAACCGCCGACACTGGGGCATCCGAATCCCCTGATGCAGTAGCCTTTCCTCCGTTCTGTGTCATTGTCATATGTAAATATGTTTTGAGGGGGTTGCCCTCATAGCCAGTCCCTCCGGCCAATGAGCGGCTAACTTCACTGGTTGCGTTGCCATAGTTCTCCATTCTCACCTAAACGCTACCGCTTATTCGTCAGTCCAAACGAATAGACTGCTTATTTCGCGGCTAATCTGTATATCTGCAGGCCGTTCCTCTATCCGCAATTTGAGGACGCGCCCGATTCCCCGAGCTAGGGAGATTGCGTTCGTGCTGACGTTTCGTAGCCCCGTAAAGCCCGATCACACCTTCACTGTAGTGCAGTGCAACGGGCCACTGTATAACCTTGAACACAGTCATTACCCCCCTCCCCCATCATGAGACCACGCCCTATGTATGACCTAGACCACGCCCCTCCCCAGCCCCTATAAAACGTGAGGGAGTGAGGCGGGGGCCCTAGAATCCTCTATTATCCTTACTAACGTTGTTTTGATTGATTCTTTTAGTTAAAGTAAATCATTAAAATTAATTAACTTTTGAATATTTCAATTCTAGAATATTTTTAAACACCAAAAGTTACTAAGAAATGATTACTATTATTTCTATTTCAGCCAACTATTTGGTTATAAATACAAAAAAAATATTGAGCTTTTCTGATAAATTTACTATAAATAGTAATTATAAAATTTCCTGACTGCATATTAATCTTAACAATACAATGTATTTAATTCTCATAAATTTTTTTATTTAATGATGTTAATTTCAAACTTGCAAATTGAGCTAAAAGTAATTGTAATAAATTAATTTTTTTTAATTATAAACTTTCACAAAAATCAACTTTTGACGATTAACAATATAGGTTAAATATGTCATTTTCCTTATTTTTAACATATTAATAATCAATATCAGTATTAATTTAAGACAATTTTTTTTTGTTCTTAATTATTTTTTTTTATATANTTTTTTTGTTCTTAATTATTTTTTTTTATATATAAATACTTATTTTTTAATAATAAGTAATAATATTAAAACTTAGAAGTGATAGAAAAAGTCTAATTGCACATTTGAAAACATCGAGAAATGTTGATTTTGAAAAGTACATTTTTGTTTCTGATGAAAGTTCCTTGTAGTACAGTGTATAAAACTTATAACTTTATTTTAAGTAACAAATATTTTTTATTAAAAAGTATTGCGTCAAACTCTTTAAATTTTTATACGCGTTAAAAATAAAGAAATATACTACTACTTTATTATTTTTATAATATCTCCGTAAAAATTACAATATTAAATTATTGAATATCAATTTCATACTAAATTTAATTACTAAAATTTTTATTTATTCATATAAAATAATTATAAATCAAATAACTAAATTTAAGGGAATATGAGTTATTGGTGTTTTTGAAATAATCTACCAATATCTTAAAATTAAACACTATCTACAGATTTGCATCGTAATGTTTTTTATGATAGTGATTTTAATCACTATCAGATATCATCTATACTTGTCCCAATTATGTCACGTCCATATTGTGCCGTGTCCCCACTGTGATACCGTTTTTTTTTATTTTAATCTATTCTAAATTTTGAATTTTTTTCAAACATTTTACATTTATTTTTAATATTTATTTATTATTTATTTAATTATAAAAATTACATTAATTACATTATTATTATAGCCCTCGAATACATTAACTATTAAANACAAAAAAATAAAAAAATAAAAAAACACATCATAGTAAAATTAATACCTTCTCAGCTTCGCATCGAAGCTAAAAAAAAAATTTACTAAATCAAATCTTTTTAAGTTGTCAGTGAATGCTGTGCCACCCTGTATAAATACTGTTTTATTAGTAGGGCAATAACAGCAATATAAGCTATTATTTTCGTTATAAATAACATCTGTTAATATTAAAATATATTAATTATAAGCTCACTAATAAGATTTTAAAATATACAGAGTGATTTTTTTAATATTTTTTATTTCATAAGTAGGTTAAATATTTATGTTGTCATTTAAAGTTATAAAGTTGACAATCTTTTATGAAATAAATGAATTAAAAAATACATAATAATTGATAAATTAAGATTAATTATAATTTTTTCCCAATTAAAAATATTTTTATATCTCATGTATAATATGTTGTTGGCCTTTATTTTCAATTCTTATAATTTATTTTAAGATTTCTAGATTGTAATTAATTGTTTATTTTATAAATATGTTACTTATGTAAATCTATGAATATCTTAGTAAAATTTTAATACTACAAAAGTAGAAAAATTATAACATGCAAATTGATGGGAACGTGATTATTTTATTAGGCGAAAATTTAATAGATATAGCACTAGTTTTCGGTATTGTACTGTTTTTTTATTTTCTTTTCGTAAAACAATGTTACGCTGTACGAATGATTTTCAATGATACCAAGGCATTCGTTAAAAATTTAATACCTCACATAATATATTTTGTAATATGTTGGCAAATGACTATTGCGTTGCAGAAGTTAATCACTTCCCATCGAACCCTAATTGATATTATCATGACAAATTATTTTACGTCAAAAGTTATTTTTACAATTATAATTGTAATAACGAAGCATTATTTATACAGAGCGCAATCTCATTACATTAAAATTCCCTTGTTCATTGGTGTTATACTTACCTCAGCTATTTCCGAATCGATGTGTCAAGATAAATATGAAGCTGAAGCCATCAATACAACTCTATTACTAATATTCTGGTTAACAGCACTAGTACTGGTAAGCCTAAGTAAATTAAAACACAACCTAAGTCATCTATACGCATAATTTTCTTAATGGAATTGTATTTTATTTTAAAATAATAATTTGAAATCTATTTTATTAATATTTATACATTATATCTGAAAAAGAACATCCAATTTTTTTTTGTCATGAAACTAGTATTTTTAATAAAATGACTAACTTGTGTAGTACGAAAAGTAAAGAATTTTTTATATAAACTCTTATCGGGACTTTACAAAACCAATTTTTATCTCTTTTGATATTTTTGTAATAAAAACTAAAGAAACTGAGTTAATTTATAAACTAATATTGTTAAAATATTAATTAATTTAGACAGCTCCTGAAAATACGTACCAAAGTCTTATGCTATCTGAACAAATTACGTGGAAAAGATGGTCTATAATATATGGTTTGACTACAAGTATATGCTATACATGGTTAAAATCATGTTACCAAGATATCATCTACACAGTGCTAAAAGTTCTAGTAGTACATATTCAGCTTGTCTTTTTGTGTGTAACGTACTTTTCAGATGGTCAGCAATTATTAAAAAATATCAGTGGTAGAGGATCATACAATGCAATGGCAGATTCAGTAGATCTATACTTTACATTGGATTCAATATTATCTCGAATCAATGTGTACAACATGCTGAAATTATAGTACAAAGACATTTGTGAAATACTAATAGAAAATCTAAAAAATCATATTGGTGTTCACCAAAATGATAAACTTAAACACAATTAACACTGAGCAAATTTTTAACTGAAAAAATTCACATATGTAGTCATCATATCATTAAAAATTTGAATAAAAATACATTTTATTACATAAAGCCTAAATGGATGTCAATATTATTGCTATTACATAAAAATAGATCTTAAGATTATTTTACACTTTCTAATTGGGAAGAAATAAAAAGAAGGGTTACAATTCATAAAAAATTCTTACTTATTAATGATCCACATAATATATTACTATTAAGATACCATTATTGTATACATAACCATTTCACTAAAAAATTCATTAAATTTAATTTTCTAAATTTTAATTTTTAGCTTCAATTCGAAGCTGAAAAGGTATTGATTATACTATGATGTATTTTTTTTTTGTGGCTGATACCACTTTTTCTCAGTTCTCACCAAATCGATTTCTTTTAACGATACGTCAAAAGATCACAAATCGAATCTATTTTTGCGATCTCTAATGAGATTTTTAAGATATTAGCTTCAATGAGAAGCTTAAAAAGTATAAATTTTACTATGATGTGTTTATTTTATTTTATTTTTTTGTGATTTTGAACGCTCAATCTTAGCTCTCGGTGGACAATTTTGATGAACAATACGTCAATAGATCACTAATAGTATTTAGTCGAAGAAATTACCCTCAATAATAGAAAAAATTTCCTAGTTCCCCGTATATGGGGGAAATCTCCAAAATATTACAAATTGAAAAATCATTATTATTTGACATTTTTTACTTAAAACTACCATAACTTTTTTAAAAATCACCTAATCAATGTAATTTTTTTTTCTAAATGCATGATGACTTTACTTTTTATTTTGTATATTTTTTTACAAACCTGACCCTTTACCTTACAACAGGGGTGGATTTAAAATGACAACTTTTGCACAAAAAAATACTTTTTCAACTTAACTTTTGAAAGTGTTCCGAAAAGTCGGACACTTTTATATATTTCTGAAATTAAAGCTAATGTAATATACTTTATCATAGAACAAAAATTCGTACTTTCTTTGGCTTCACATTGAAAATGTCTATTGAATGATATTTTTGTGTGAAAATTTCGCGATTTTATATTTTACATTTTTAAATTTATAATGCTATTAAACACTAACTAAAGATTTGCATCGAAGCGTTTTTTATGATAGTGATTTTAATCACTGTTATATATCATTATACTTGACCCAAGTTTGCCACGTCACCACTGTGCCGTGACCCCCCTGTGCTGGGTTTTTATATGATAAATTATAAAATATTAGAACTGGATTTAAAAACGTACTATATTAAACTATACAGGGTGATTTTTTTATCATAACCCACTCAATTACTTGCAGAATAATAATAATTTAAACATTTTTTTTTTTATTATCTTTAGTTACACATTATTCTTGAATTTTTAACTATGTAATACTTTTTAAGTTCATCCCTTATGCCTTGGAGGGGGGTCAACTTTGTTTTTTTAAATGGTAACACATATTTTTAATTTAATAAAATGTTTGAGGTTTTAATTCAATAATAAATGGCATTTGAATTTCTAATAAAACTCAATTTGTTTATTAAATATAAACATTTAAAGTTTCAATTTTTCGAGTTAATATATAGGTATAATACACAAGGGATTACAAATACAGGTAGCTAATTGGTTTTTTATGACATTGCTGTCTCAGTCACGGATTGTTTATTAGCAATTATGATTATCAATAGATATACTTTCTGTATTGTCAGTTAGTGTATTTATAAACTCATAACAATGTGCCTTACTACAATTGATAATAACAATGCTGTGTACCTGCTAATATCGATGTTATAAAAAACCAATTAGCTACCTGTATTTGTAATCCCTTGTGTATTATACCTGTATATTAATTCAAAAATTTGAAACTTTAAATGATTATATCTAATAAACGAATTAAGTTATATTAAAAATTCAAATGCCATTTACTATTAAATTAAAAACTCAAACATTTTATTAAATTAAAAATATGTGTTACCATTTAAAAAAACAAAGTTGACCCCCTTCCAAGGCATAAGGGATGAACTTAAAAAGTATTACATAGTTAAAAATTCAAGAATAATGTGTAACTAAAGATAATGAAAAAAAAAAATGTTTAAATTATTATTATTCTGCAAGTAATTGAGTGGGTTATGATAAAAAAATCACTCTGTATATGTGTCAGGCAGCAATTTTAAATAATAATGTTATATAAACATTAATATAAGATTGATGTAATATATTATAATAACGTTACAAATATATTAACTTAGCTGGGGTTCCCATAGGAGTACAATGAGTGTTTTGCAGCGTTATTATCGAAAACGGTCGAAATTTTAAAACGTTCATAAGTAAACAAGCAACATTTTAATCTAAAAAGTTTATATAAGGTGATCAATAATTAAGGTCGGGTTTCTATTGTTCTTATCGTTTATAACAATTGACCCGTTTCCTTATTTATGATTTTCATAGGTAAATGACACATTATAACATAATTATAATACATAATAATTTTTATTTTTATCTTTACATTTAAAATATTAAACAAGGATAGTTAAATTGGTTGAGCTTATAAAAAATACCTTCATTTTTGAATAAAGAAAAATATTAATTCTTAGTTTAGATAATTTTCTTTTTATCATATCTTGTGGTTGCTTGGACAACAGACAGTTATTGGTCAAACAATGTGTAGTACTGAATTAATACTAATTCCAATGAACTTTAGCGAGGTACATTATTTTTTATCGTGGTTTTAATATAATTAATTACAAGTATAAAATGGAAGTGATAACTCACGGAGAAGTTGATTTATTCATCGATTGTATCAATAAATCTAAATTGGAAGATCTCGGTTCAAAAAGGTATTATTTTTTTAATAACAATACGAAAATGTAAGTGTAAATTTTATTTTTTAAACGTTTATTAAAAGAACTGGCTAATTTACATTAGTATTAAGAAAAATATAGATAGGCGTCCAACTCTTAAAATTGTGAAGTATTATTTAGTAAATATAATTCTAACTGTATGTATATGATTATATGTATAGTCACCATAGTGTAAGAAGTGACTAAATGAAAATTATAATAGTTTATAATTAAATGTAGGGAAAATAATTAAATTACTAAAAATGTATATACTTTATACTTTTCTTTAAATTGTTTTCAAAATATCATAGCAAGTAAAAAAAATAAGTTCATAGTATGACAATTGAGCAAAAGGAGTGATAGTGTATAAACATTGGTAAAAGGAGCCAGGTGTGCAGTAAGTAAGGCGAAATTTAAGAGGTATGATGAGTTGGATGGTAGGCTATGTAATATTATGTTATCATTTATAATATTATAATATTATATTATGTTATTTTTTATACATGAATATATTATGAATTCGCAAGATCACCAAAACAGGGTTCCCTTATTTAAAAACATAAGTGTCAATATCTCAATAAAATATACTCTCACAAAAGTATACTTATTCAACAAAATCAAATAAGAGACAATGTTGAATTATATTTAGGATAAAATATAGAGTGTGTAGAATCTCTTATATATAATAAAACAATCATAGATTTTGTGTAATGGTTTCGTATTATTTATAATTAAACTTTTTTTTTTAAACGGTCCTATTTACTATATAACGCGTATTGTACAGCGAGTGAGACACATTGTGAACTCATAATTAACATTGGATTGTTTGAAATAATCGAAACATTACGTGGGATACAGAGGTAAGTACAAATTTAAATTTTCGTTATCAAATCATGAACATTCTATTGCGTAATAAACCATTAAAATAGGTAATAAAGTTTTGTAGAATAATTAACATCATTTATTCAATATTGTTCAAATCTGAGATCAATTTACTATTTTGTCACAACGTTTGTGTACATTTTTATTTATTTGATCATTACCCTCATGTATTTGAACTCCGTTTATTCACTCTTCTAGACTCATCTTTATTCATATCATTATATTCTTTACATCCTTACACATTTTGTCACATTTAAACATGTGTTATTCGCAATTTATTATCTTGTCTAATTTTCTATTATTCGGCCATATATACGCTACATTATATTTTTATTCTAACTAAAAACTAGCCCTCTAATTGTCTTTTGGTATATTATAAGCATTTACACCTTCAAATTTGAATCCACACCATTTTACTTTATTTTTATTCCTTTAACTGACATATAAAAATCATATACACCTACCAAACCACAACATTTTATTATTCTTATTTTCATTTAACCAACCACATATTTTATTTTATTTTTGGTTTATTACAGCTAAGAACAAAGAAAGGTGAAAAAGAAGTCTAGGTACTTGTAAGAGTAAGAAAAAAAGGTTTTATATTATCACTATGTAAGGCGTATAAAAAGTGTTGATAAGAGGGTGCTATCAATTGATGAAGATTTGATGAAAAGATGGAAAGAATATTTTATAAAATTACAGAATGAGGAGTATCCAAGAGGGACATTGGAGAATATCTCATAGAACGAACGACCAATAGATTTAATTGTTATGATAGGCTGTGGCATCGATGAAAAAGAATAAAGCAATAGGACTAGATGAAATATGGAATATATTAGTCGGTGTTGGCATATAGTGGTTGAAGGATCTTTTTAATAAAATCATATTAGAAGCGAAATGTCAAAAAAATTAATAGTGTTGTAGTATCAATATTTAAAAGCAAAGGATAGTGTGAAAATTATAGAAGTATAAAGCTTATAGGAGTCAAAATATGAAGATTTGGCAAAAGGTAATAGACAAAAGAATAAGAAGAGAAACATCAGTTACAAAAAATCAGTTTGGTCATTTGCCTGGAAAGTCAACAATGAAACCAGTGTTTTGTATAAGATAACTAATATAAAAGTATAGGAAATGGAAAAAGAGATGTGTTTGGTATTTATAGATTTAGAGATAGTGTATGATACAGTATCTCAAAAGGTTCTATAGTAGGCATTTATGAAGTCCTAAACAGTACATTAATACAATAGAGGATATGTATGATAGTACTTGTACCAGGGTAAAAACAGTCCCAGAGATAAGAATACTTAGATGGATGAGTTGAGTGACTAGAAAAGATAGTTGGTATTAAGGCGAGGAAAATGAATTAAAATATTTTATAATATTTCAAAAAATGCAGTGTCTCCTAATTTTATTTTTTTAATACAAATCAATTTAACTAGTATAATTAATCACACAAAATTAAAAATTTAACTTACTAAAAAAAGTTATTTAAATAAAAAAAAACCCAGAACAAGGGGGTCGCGGCACAGTGGTGACGTAACATAGTTGGATCAAGTATAATAATATCTGACAGTGATTAAAATCACTATCAAAATAAAACGCTTCGATGCAAATCTTTAGATAGTCTTTAATTTTAAAAAATTGGTGTATTATTCCAAAAGCTACATGACCGGCTAGTANAATTTTAAAAAATTGGTGTATTATTCCAAAAGCTACATGACCTGCTAGTTCATTATTAATATCCTAATTAAGATAAAGTATGTCGAATGAAAAAGGGATTATTAAAAAATATTATTTCTCATAAAAAAATAATGTTGATCCATACACTTTTTAATATGTTTTTAATATAATAAAATAAAGTCCGAAATTTTTTTTACCATAATAAATTATATTACATTAGCTTTAATTTAAGATATATATAAAAGTGTCAGACTTTCCGGAACATTTTCAAAAGTTAAGTTGAAATAGTTCTACTTTCTACATGCATTTTTTAGATTTGAAGCCCCCTCAAATATAGGGAAATGGTCCGATTTAAAAAAACAGTATGTCGAATGAAAGATGTATATAAATACTACTTCTCATGAAAAAATTGTATTGATCCATACATATTTTAAAAAGTTATAGCATTTTAAAGTAAAAAATATAAAATATAAAATCGAGAAATTTCACACAAAAATAGCATTTTGTAGCCATTTTCACCACGAAGACAAGTCCAGAGGTCAAATTTTTTTTTTGCATAATAAAGTAAATTACATTAGCTTTAATTTAAGATATATATAAAAGTGTCAGACTTTCCGGAACACTTTCAAAATTTAAGTTGAAAAAGTTGTCATTTTAAATCGCCCCCTGTGGACAGATAAAGGGTCAAATTTACAAAAAAAAATATACCAAATGAAAGGTAATGATATCATGCATCTATAAAATAAAATTATATTGATATATTCATTTTTAAAAAGTTATAGTAATTTTAAGTAAAAAAAATTGAAAAAATTTCGAAAATTAGCGATTTTTAAATTTGTAATTTTTTTGGAGGTTTCCCCCATTTACGGGGAACGAAGGAAAATTTTTCAATTTTGAAGGGTAATGTCTTCGACTAGATACAATTTTTGATCTTTTGACGTATCGTTGAAAGAAATCCTTTCGGTGAGAGCTGAGAAAAAGTGGTAACAGACACAAAAAAAAAAAACAATAAAAAAAATAAAAAAAAAAAGCACATCATAGTAAAACCAATACCATCTCAGCTTCGCATCGAAGCTAATAAATTTCAATGACAACAATTTTTTAAGTTTAATTTATAAAATGACATCTAGAAATTTTCAAAAAAAGTTTCAATTAATGTTATTTCTATATAAATAAAACAAACTAGAAATATTTTCTAAGCATGAAAATATTTCTAATTTGTAAAATTTATCATTATAAAGTATAAAATAAATTAAAAGTTGTTAGTTAGATCTATTCCACAATTTCAATAAAAATTTCTTTATTTTTTTTTTTTTTATGATAATGGAATTTTCAAAAAAATTATACTATTAAAACTATAAAAAATAGGAAGATCCTTTTCTTTCTTCTGAAAATTTTTGAAAATCGCACAGTATATATTTGATTGTATTATATCAACAATGCTTTCAATTTTTTTTTTTAGATGGTTTGAAAGTCATGATCGTTTACAAAAACTTAACCAACAAGCTACAATAGAAGCAGTTGAACATCGAGAAGAGTATATAAAAGATCAAATTATCAGTCATGGAAAAGTATACTATTATATTAAATGTTACCATATGCTAGGACGGATAGGCTTATTAATAAAATTTCTTCCCAACTTTTTTGACGACAAATGTTTTGTGATATTCCCAACTAATCCAACCAAACTTTTGTTATAAAGGAAAAGCACCTAATAGTCATAGATTAAGAATAATACAATAATTATAACTAATATTTAAAACGAATAAATGTTCTTTATAGGTGCCTGTTATTGTTTATGAATCTATTTGTATAGCTGTGTGGAGAGAAAAAGTATTGCCAGAACTGCTGCGTTTATCACGAAATCCCGATCAATCATTTACTATATACTTTGTTGTAAGATCAAAATTTATTCACTTGTAAAATCAATAAAATAAAACATAGTGACTAAATTCGCAAATGCTAAATTAAAAAAGTTATAGCTCTTTTAAGTAAAAAAACTGTAGCACAGTGGGGTCAAGGCACAGTGTAGACAAGGCATAGATGGGACAAGTATAGATGATATTTGACAGTGATTTAAATCACTATCATAAGAAACGCTTCGATGCAAATCTGTAGATAGTATTTCATTTTAAAAAAAAATTTGTTAAAATAGCATATTTTTGAATACGGTAGCCGTTTGCGTATAGAAGATAGATCGTCGGGACAAATTTTTTGTTTTCATTTTGTAGTACATAAAATAAGCTTTAATTTGATATATGTTTAAAGGACGCAGTATTTCCGGAACATTTTCAAAAATTAAGTTGAAAAAGTTATTTTTTGTAAAAAAGTTACTATTTTAAATCCCCCCAGTGAACAGAATAAGTGGTAGATTTCCAAAAAAAATTATATCAAATGAAAGGGAAATATCTAAGGTTTTAATACAAAAAAATATTATTTTTATTTGTTAATTTTTGAAAAAGTTATGGCAGTTTTAAGCACAAAAAACATCCCGATAAAAGGTAATTTTTATCGCAATCATTACATTTTTTTTTAATTTTCGACAGCCATTTGCACATAGAAGATAGATCGTCGGGACAAATTTTTTTTTTTTATTTTATAGTACATATAATAAGCTTTAATTTTATATATGTTTAAAGGACGCAGTATTTCCGGAACACTTTCAAAAGTTCAGTTGAAAAAGATCTATGTTTTTTACAATATTTCAAGTTTTGAACGCCCCCTATATAAGGGGAAATTGTCTAATTTTAATAAAATGTATTTCAGATGAAAGATGTACTTATAATGTATTTAGAAAAAAAAAAATTGTGCTGATACATACATTTTTCAAAAAGTTATAGCATTTTTAAGTTGAAAATTAAAAATCGAAAATCTAAAATTTTAACGCAAAAATAGCGTTTTTTTAACTACGGCAGCCGTTTAAATGTAGAAGAAAAAGTGTCGGGACAAATTTTTTTTTTT
>NW_026099573.1:6167656-6172314 GCF_025091365.1 Daktulosphaira vitifoliae | reverse complement strand
AAAAAAAAAAAAAAAAAAAAACACATCTTAGTAAAACCAATACCTTCTCAGCTTCGCATCGAAGCTAAAAGAAATAATTTATCAAAATTACTATTTTAAAACAAATAAAAGCCACTGTTCAAAAGTTAATTTTTTTTTTATGGCTTTAAATTTAACATAAAATAGTAATTGAGGCATTGTTAAAAACGCAAATATGAACATAGCTGTCTCGTGAAGGTTCATTTCGTGTTTACAATAACAATTTTCGGATTTATCTTATAAAGTATTTGTAATTTTCTAATAATCAGCTTTTATGAATTTTATAATTTGATTAAAAGAAAAACCCAGCACAGAGGGGTCACAGCACAGTGGTGACGTGGCAAACTTGGGTCAAATATAATGATATATGACAGTGATTAAAATCACTATTATAAAAAACGCTTCGATGCAAATATTTAGTTAGTGTTTAATTTTAAAAAAATTGGTGGATTATTCCAAAAGCTACATTATCTGTTATTTCCTTATTTATATCCTGATTAAGATCAGTGGCGGCTCGTAGGTCTCGGAAGTGGTGACTTTTAATTTAGTAAATTTGAATAAAGAATATACCTATTTTTAAGATTATAGGTACACGTAGATAATAGCTGTATTAATTGGTAACATGATAATTCTTTAAAATTTTTATAAATTATAAGATGAAAAATTATAATCGTGTAATACTTTTATACGTTGACTGATAACTGATGTAATAAACGTAATCCGTTTGTTGTTTTTGTGGGAGAAGCATAGATTAGAACACAACGACATATTGTCGATTCCATTTAATTAATATGTAAAATGTCGTTTCGCATTTGAAACCACCTAGCACAAGATGGTGTTCACCGCTGAAGAAAATTTACATCAGCCTCATTTTACCAAGTATTCACGACTCTCCCCCACAATCAACCTTAATAATCCAGTATAGCAACTGAATCAAAAAAAAGTTTGCCTCTCGGACCTCACAGTATGCTTCGTAATCAGTCGTGTAACGTGTTGTCATTTTAGATCTTTGGTTTCGGCACTAACTACCGTGTTATATCTCACTGTGTTTGTGCAGCGCCAGTCAGGCGCAATATTATGTTATCTATTTTCGTCCTATTATCTTTTGTGGTTCAAGATTACAAATTGTGTTAATTATAAAAATAAATTATAATATTTTGAAAGAAATTTGATATTAATGGAGGCACGAAATAAATAAATAATTATAAGGTATATTGCAGGTGAGATTGTGCCTCACTTGCCTCACCCGGCGTGCCGCCGCTGATTAAGATTAAGTATGTCGAATGAAAGAGGGATATAAATATTATTTCTCATAAAAAAATTGTATTGACCCATACACTTTTCATTAAGTTATAGCATTATAAATTTAAAAATGTAAAATATAAAATCGCGAAATTTTCACATAAAAATATCATTTAATAGCCATTTTCAATGTTTTCTATTTTTGAGGGAAATTTCTTCGACTAAATACTATTAGTGATCTATTGACGTATTGTTCGTCAAAATGGTCTAGCGAGAGCTAAGATTGAGCGTTCACAGTCACAAAAAAATAAAATAAAAAAAACACATCATAGTGAAATTCATACTTTCTAAGCTTCGCATCGAAGCTAAAATTTATACATTTTTACATCAATTTTATTTATATTATTAGATATTTTGATAATGTAATATATTTTCAGTTATTTCACGAAACAGTTGCTATTGGGCTGTTACAGAAGATATTATTCCATGAGGATGGAGTGCAAGCACTTGGTTCACATGCTTTGGATTTATTTGACCATGTGTTTATGGCAATCACTCATTTGGCTATTGGGTAATTAATAACATGAATATATTTTTTTATTTTTAGTTTATTCTATATCAAATAACTAAAGGTTGTGAACAAAGATGTTAAATAAAATGGAATATTTTAAAGTTAAAGTTGTTTATTCTATATACTAGCTAAATGCTACACAAAATATTTAACAANATATATATATATATATATATATATATTAGAATGGTCCTTAGTTATAGATTATGAAAAATTTCTTTTAGAAATTCCTTAGTCTCACCCCCCAAATTTGTTTATGTACATGTAAAAACGAACTAAAAAAAATTTCACGTCAATCTGACAAGTTTAACCCGTGCCTACTCGAATTACGGCAATTGGAATATTAACGAATACTACATTATATTTGACAAACGTTTAGAGATACGAATATATCTTTTATACAAAAATCGTTTATTATTTAATTATTAATAAATTCAGCACAAAACCGTGATGTGAGCTAAGCACCCCCCCCCAAATTAAAAATACATAGTTGAAAAAAAATTGCTGATATTACTAATGTATAAATTATGCTAATTGTTTTTTTCACTTTCAAAATTCTTTACATCATAATAAAGTTGATTTTTTCCTGTCAGGATACTTATTTATATTATCCTTGAGAATTTGTAATAAATTCTGTTTTTGATTTTCATCATTGGTTAAAATTCTGTTTTACTCTGTTATAAGCTCTACAGTGTAAAACAAATATTGATTAATTTAATACATCAAACAATTATAACAACATTTATGTATACTGTGGTGACTGATTATAATATATACAAAAAGAGTATAAAATAAATTGTAATATACTGTAAAACATATGGACTGAAAAGTCCCCAAGAAAACACGGATTTTTCATTATGCAGAACGCAGTGGACGTCTAAATGAAGCAATAACCCCAGAAAATATTGTAAAATCCACAAAATTGTTTTGAATGATCGTAAAATGAAGTTGCGTGTTTTCTTATATATATATATATATATATATATTCAATAAACTTAATAAATAGAAACTATGTAATTATAATTTTTTAATAGTTTTTCTTTAACTGAAAATTTAAGTGGTTTTTACTAAGATTTTTAATAATAATTATTAATTGTATTATATTATTAAATATAAATATTTTGTGTAGCATTTAGCTAGTATATAGCATAAACTACTTTAACTTTAAAATATTCCATTTTATTTAACATCTTTATTCACAACCTTTAGTTATTTGATATAGATTTCCTTAGTAGAAAAATAAGGACCACCCTAATATATATATATAATATACAGAGTGATTTTTTTATAATAACCCACTCAATTACTTGCAGAATAATAATAGTTTAAACATTTTTTTTTTCATTATCTTTAGTTACACATTATTCTTGAATTTTTAACTATGTAATACTTTTTAAGTTCATCCCTTATGCCTTGGAAGGGGGTCAACTTTGTTTTTTTAAATGGTAACACATATTTTTAATTTAATAAAATGTTTGAGTTTTTAATTTAATAGTAAATGGCATTTGAATTTTTAATATAACTTAATTCGTTTATTAGATATAATCATTTAAAGTTTCAAATTTTTGAATTAATATACAGGTATAATACACAAGGGATTACAAATATAGGTAGCTAATTGGTTTTTTATAACATCGATATTAGCAGGTACACAGCATTGTTATTATCAATTGTAGTAAGGCACATTGTTATGAGTTTATAAATACACTAACTGACAATACAGAAAGTATATCTATTGATAATCATAATTGATAATAAACAATCCGTGACTGAGACAGCAATGTCATAAAAATCCAATTAGCTACCTGTATTTACAATCCCATGTGTATTATACATGTATATTAACTCAAAATTTTGAAACTTTAAATGTTTATATCTAATAAGCTAATAAAGTTATATTAAAAATTCAAATGCCATTTACTATTAAATTAAAAACTCAAACATTTTATTAAATTAATATAAATAAAACAAATTACTTAAGTGGAATAGAAGATACTGTTATTTTAGAAAAATTAAAAACAAAAAAGACGATATTTTGAAATTTAGTTTTGAACAATTAAAAAATACCAACCTCAAAATGACTATAAGGAACTTTTAGAATTGGTCATAATATTTTTTGGTGAAACAACTTTACATAGAATTTATTTTAAAATTCCTGGCCCAATCCATCATGCTCGTTGGATGGCCAAGGCCATTTATTGTTTGAAAATTTTTTTTGTTTCGCGGCCAATTTGAATTGTCAATCAAAGAATTAATTATTTAAATAACATTCGTTCATTATGTATTTTTATTACAAGTTTATATAGTTTCTGGTTGTATATAAATTTGTAAGTGAATATTATTTTAGCTTCAATGTGAAACTGAGACGGTATTAATTTTACTCTGATGTATTTTTTTTAATTAAAATTAAAAAAAATTGTAGGTTTTGAATAGTAAATAATAGAAAAAATGTNTGTAGGTTTTGAATAGTAGATAATAGAAAAAATGTCGAATTAAAAATGTATAGAAAATTAAATTTAAAACAACGGTTAAATGCATTTTTTTTATGTTTTTATAATGAGCGATTTATAAATTAACAGTCTTAACGGTAAGAATAGAACATATACGTTTTTATTTTTTTAGGGCTAAATAAGAACTTTTCGAACATTTTTGTATATATACTTTTTATAGAAAAATTGTATACCTACATAAAGGTTGAATAAACTTTTTCGCAAAAGCTAAAGTTTTTGAGATAGACATAAAAAATTAAAAAATCACCCTTGGGGGTTATTTTTAACCCCCTTGGGGCACGTCTTAGAGTTGACCAATCGTCTCCAAATTTCGTACA
>NW_026099573.1:6164648-6167556 GCF_025091365.1 Daktulosphaira vitifoliae | reverse complement strand
ATCATTGAAGCTAAATTGTAGATCTAATTGTTTAGCATAATATATATTCCTACAATTTTTCTTCTAAATCCATTATCTTTCATAAAAATTATAAAAAATGTATTATTTGTTGATATTACCAAAATTGGGATATTTACAAATATTTTGTCTTGTCTGGCGAGCATTTTATGATAAAGCTTAATGTTTCATACAAAAATTGTTTAAAATGAAGTTTTCTATACAAATGGTAATTAACTTATTTTTTATTTGACAGTTCGTTTCATTGTTACAGATAAAATAATTCTAAGTATAATTTTATTTCAAAATATGTTGAGTAATATAGTAATTACGCTAAATATCATGATTCAAAATCGTTTTTAGCTTCGATGCGAAGCTGAGAAGGTATTGGTTTTACTAAGATGTGTTTTTTTTTGTGTCTGTTACCACTTTTTCTCAGCTCTCACCAAACCGATTTCTTTCAACGATACGTCAAAAGATCACAAATCGTATCTAGTCGAAGACATTACCCTCAAAAATTGAATAATTTTCCCTCGTTTCCCGTAAATGGGGGAAACCTCCAAAAAAATTACAATTTTAAGATGACAACTTTTTCAACTTAAATTTTGAAAGTGTTCCGAAAAGTCTGACACTTTTATATATATCTTAAATTAAAGCTAATGTAATTTACTTTATTATGCAAAAAAAAATTTTCAGACTTTATTTTATCTTTACGGTGAATATGGCTACCAAATGCTATTGTTAAAGTATGTCGAATGAAAAAGGAATTATTAAAAAATAGTATTTCCCATAAAAAAATTATATTGATCAATACACTTTTCAATAAGTTATAGCATTATAATGTTAAAAATGTAAAAAATAAAATTGAGAATTTTCACACAATAATAGCATTTGGTAGCCATTTTCACCTTGAAGATAAAATAAAGTCCGAAATTTTTTTTTTCCATGATAAAGTATATTACATTAGCTTTAATTTAAGATATATATAAAAGTGTCAGACTTTCCGGAACACTTTCAAAATTTAAGTTGAAAAAGTCAATTTTTTGTGAAAAAGTTGTCATTTTGAATCCCCCCCTGTAGGCAGGTAAAAAGTCAGATTTATAAAAAAAATATACCAAATGATAGGTAAAGACATCATGCATCTACAAAAAAAAGAATTATATTGATCCATACATCTTTCGAGAAGTTATAGCATTATAAAGTTAAAAATATAAAAAAGAATTTTTTTACAAAAATCGTATTTTTTTTATTGCATTTGGTAGCTACTTTTACCATGAAGATAAAATAAAGTCCGAAATTTTTTTTTACATAATAAAGTAGATTTCATTAGCTTTAATTTAATATATATAGAAAAGTGTCAGACTTTCCGGAACACTTTCAAAATTTAAGTTGAAAAAGTCAATTTTTTGTGAAAAAGTTGTCATTTTGAATCCCCCCCTGTAGGCAGGTAAAAAGTCAGATTTATAAAAAAAATATACCAAATGATAGGTAAAGACATCATGCATCTACAAAAAAAAGAATTATATTGATCCATACATCTTTCGAGAAGTTATAGCATTATAAAGTTAAAAATATAAAAAAGAATTTTTTTACAAAAATCGTATTTTTTTTATTAAGTTTAATGTCTGTTTTCACCATGTAGATAAATAAAAGTCCGAAATTTTTTTTTACCATTAAAAGGTATATTACATTAGCTTTAATTTAAGATATATATAAAAGTGTCAGACCTTCCGGAACACTTTCAAAAGTTAAGTTGAAAAAGTCAATTTTTTGTGAAAAAGTTGTCATTTTGAATCCCCCCCTGTAGGCAGGTAAAAAGTCAGATTTATAAAAAAAATATACCAAATGATAGGTAAAGACATCATGCATCTACAAAAAAAAGAATTATATTGATCCATACATCTTTCGAGAAGTTATAGCATTATAAAGTTAAAAATATAAAAAAGAATTTTTTTACAAAAATCGTATTTTTTTTATTAAGTTTAATGTCTGTTTTCACCATGAAGATAAAATAAAGTCCGAAATTTTTTTTTACCATTATAAAGTATATTACATTAGCTTTAATTTAAGATATATATAAAAGTGTCAGACCTTCCGGAACACTTTCAAAAGTTACGTTGAAAAAGTTCTACTTTCTATATGCATTTTTATGTTTTGAATCCCCCCTGTATTAAGGGAAATGGTCCGATTTAAAAAAAATTGAAAGATCTATATAAATACTACTTCTCATTAAAAAATTGTAATGATTCATACATTTTTCAAAAAGTTATAGCATAATAAAGTTAAAAATGGAAAATACAAAATCGAAAATTTTCACACAAAAATAGCATTCGGTAGCCATTTTCACCATGAAGATAAGATAAAGTCCGAAATTNAATAGCATTTGGTAGCCATTTTCACCTTGAAGATAAAATAAAGTCCGAAATTTTTTTTTTCACGATAAAGTATATTACATTAGCTTTAATTTAATATATATATAAAAGTGTCAGACTTTCCGGAACACTTTCAAAAGTTAAGTTGAAAAAATTAATTTTTTGTAAAAAAGTTGTCATTTTAAATCCTGCCCTGTGGGCAGGTAAAAAGTCAGATTTATAAAAAAAATATACCAAATGATAGGTAATGACATCATGCATCTATAAAAAAAAGAATTATATTGATATGTTTATTTTTTAAAAAGTTACGGCAGTTTTTAGCAAAAAAAGTTGAAAAAATTTCGAAAATTAGCCATTTTTAAATTTGTAGTTTTTTCGGAGGTTTCTCCCATTTATGGGGAACGAGGGAATTTTTTTTAATTTTTGAGGGTAATGTCTTTGACTAGATACGATTTCTGATCTTTTGACATATCATTGAAAGAAATCGGTTCGGTGAGAGCTGAGAAAAAGTGGTAACAGACACAAAAAAAAAAAAAAAA
>NW_026099573.1:6164070-6164585 GCF_025091365.1 Daktulosphaira vitifoliae | reverse complement strand
ACATCTTAGTAAAACCAATACCTTCTCAGCTTCGCATCGAAGCTAAAATGATAATTAAACTATCTGATCAACTAAAATGCATAAAGTTAATTCGATTTACTTAAAAACGATTCCGTTATATCATTTGATGTGAGAATAAACCGTCTAGAAATATTAGTTATTGGTTCGTTATTTAACGATTCAACCATTAATTTTTTAATATCATTGTGCAGCGTATCGTCAAAAAATGCTAGAGCAGCATTTTCCTCGGTTAAATACCATAAGTGGTTACAAATTTTGTTTATAGCTGCTTTCAAAATGATCGGCTGTTCTTTTTCGTACAATTTTAAAGTTTTTATAAAATTTAAATCGTTAACCGGAACTTTAGCCGCTTCAGTACAGCTAAACCAGACTTTTAAATAATATCGAATAATAAAAGTACATATATCACGAATAGTGTTCATATCACAAGTTGATAATAAGTATTTTTTTTTTTTTTTTTTTTTTTTTTTAAAAGGCTTCGAAAACTTATGGAC